>NW_006160041.1:4929867-4949789 GCF_000334495.1 Tupaia belangeri chinensis | reverse complement strand
ATGTCGCTGGACTCCCACGTAGTCCACCGCGGTTCGCGTCTCAGACCCGGTGGCTTAAAACTCACACCGGGGGCGTGTGCGTGCATGCCCAAAATCCCGAGAGGAGAATGGAGGAGAAGGGATTGTGGCATGGCCATCCCCCTTGGGGGGTGATTTCTCACTCTCTGTCTCTATGTCTCTCTCTCTGTCTGGCGAGCGCACGCGCCCTATAGCGAAAAAAATCTCTCAAAAAAAAAAAAAAAGATTCTGCCTCCCAATACCATCACAGTGGCAATTAAGTTTCAACATGAATTTTGGAAAGGATATTCGAACCATGGCAGCAATATAGATCAACAAATTTAAATGTACATGTGATTTTTCCTGGCAGTTACATTTCTAGGAATCCAGAGAAATTTATTGGAAAATGCATAAAGATATATGTTCAAGTTCTTTATTACAGCATTGATTGTAAAGGCACTAAAAAAGTAAATACTATGTTAACCCATTTTCTATTGATGGACTTTTGTGTGGGGACTTTACAATGTAATAGTATATATCCTTAAAAAAAAATGAAGGCAATCTATGTGTATCAAGACGATGCTTTATACATAGTGAAATACAGCTTTTCGTATTGGTGCCTCGCTGAGCTTTTGTCTGCCTAGGTGTGTTACAGGTATTCTCACACAGAAGGTAAAAGAGAGCTTAGTGTCGTTCTCGAAAGATATCACATAGTTCAGTGAGAGATGCGAGTGCAGTATTGCTTTAGAAATAAAAACGCTGGGAAAAAACATGTCTCACTGATTTCAATTTAATTAGAGAAATTTTCAGCTTCAAGAATTGTAAACCCAGCATCTTCCAAGAGTTCTATTTATCTCTCAGTATTTTTCCCCTTTCATAAAATTAAAGAACTAATTTAGTAAGATTGTTGAACAGATTTTTATCGGTTTAGCCCGTGGATATGCCAACATTTGAGAGTGTGTATTACACAAATATAACTAACAGGTTTGCCTTCTCTCTTCTTCTGCCAAAACCCCAAACATTGACAACAAAGATATACAATGTGATGAAAACAAAGACATTAGTTATTTGGAATCTGAAAAGGCAGCCAGTCTACTGGAGGAAAAAGTGAACAGGCCTTACCAGCTCCTAAGCTATTAGCAAAACATTTGCTATGCAAATATATTGAGCATCTTCTATATGCAAAGCATTTTAAGAGTTTTAGGGAATATAAAAACAAAAGTGGAGTTTAGAGGCTTATGCAATATCAGGGAGGAACAGATATAACATTTGACTTAAAAAATGGTACCCTAAATCATGTAAAAGCAATAGTCTTGTTTATTCTCTGTAACTGCAATCATCTCCATAGAGTTTATATTCCTATATTTCAGAGTCTAGGTCTACGTATTGAAGTAGAATGCAGGGATACAAACATGGCTATCTGATTTCACACCTTCTCTTTCAAGTTGATCAATCTTAGTTGGTTAAAAAGGCCCTACCTCTTGATACGTAAGCATTTCAAAATTCAATTTCCATTAAGACCAATTCTTCTCTTTTTACTTCTCAGGGTAGAAGATTGGTTAAAATACTTGAACATATATCTTTATGTATTTTCCAATAAATTTCTCTGGATTCCTAGAAATATAACTGCCAGGTAAAATCACATCTGCATTTAAATTTGTTGACCTGACATGACCTCTGTGGTTTGGCTGAATTTTTGTGTTTCCATTTTATTCCACTTCTCATCTCTTGGTGCTGATTTTGGAAGTGAAGAAGCCTGTCCCCCTGACTTTGAGATGATATGTATCAATGACTATCTCTTACCTTGAACTAGGGCCACCATGAGCTTAAAAGGAGGATTTGTCAGAACTGGAAAGAGGTTCCTCTATGGCAGATCCTGCTGCATTCCAGAATGTGTGATTCTGAGTTTGGAACACTGTATCCATGAACCTCTTCAGATGGCTTTTTGGCAAGGGTTCCAACCTGCACAATATGTGTGGAGGTCCGACGTGAGCCTTACCTCTCACAAAGACTCCTTTTTGTTCTTCTGCTACAGTTCAACATTAGGTGCCTGCTGAGCCACTGAGTCCTTACAGACCTCTCTCTGCTTTAGGGTGACAATATGACTCTACTGCATCCCTTCCATATCTGAGGTCGTGGGGATCCAGTGTTGCATCTCCAATCTGATCTCACCTATCAGATACTTCAGACTGGATTCTAGGTGAGAGGTTGCTTCCTGATAAGCATTAAAAACCAAGAATTGACAGACGGCCTTGTAATGCAGGGATACAAACATGGCTATCTGATTTCACACCTTCTCTTTCAAGTTGATCAATCTTAGTTGGTTAAAAAGGCCCTACCTCTTGATACGTAAGCATTTCAAAATTCAATTTCCATTAAGACCAATTCTTCTCTTTTTACTTCTCAGGGTAGAAGATTGGTTAAAATACTTGAACATATATCTTTATGTATTTTCCAATAAATTTCTCTGGATTCCTAGAAATATAACTGCCAGGTAAAATCACATCTGCATTTAAATTTGTTGACCTGACATGACCTCTGTGGTTTGGCTGAATTTTTGTGTTTCCATTTTATTCCACTTCTCATCTCTTGGTGCTGATTTTGGAAGTGAAGAAGCCTGTCCCCCTGACTTTGAGATGATATGTATCAATGACTATCTCTTACCTTGAACTAGGGCCACCATGAGCTTAAAAGGAGGATTTGTCAGAACTGGAAAGAGGTTCCTCTATGGCAGATCCTGCTGCATTCCAGAATGTGTGATTCTGAGTTTGGAACACTGTATCCATGAACCTCTTCAGATGGCTTTTTGGCAAGGGTTCCAACCTGCACAATATGTGTGGAGGTCCGACGTGAGCCTTACCTCTCACAAAGACTCCTTTTTGTTCTTCTGCTACAGTTCAACATTAGGTGCCTGCTGAGCCACTGAGTCCTTACAGACCTCTCTCTGCTTTAGGGTGACAATATGACTCTACTGCATCCCTTCCATATCTGAGGTCGTGGGGATCCAGTGTTGCATCTCCAATCTGATCTCACCTATCAGATACTTCAGACTGGATTCTAGGTGAGAGGTTGCTTCCTGATAAGCATTAAAAACCAAGAATTGACAGACGGCCTTGTCACCAGAGTGAGAGCTTAAGGCAAGATCAGGCACATTCCAAATTTACTACATGCCAACAGGACCAGTACTTTTACCTTTACTGCTAGCTATAGACTGGTAAATAAGCTCTCTTAAATTAAAACACTTAATTAATTTCATCAAAGCAGACAGAAAGGAAAAATTTGAAGATACTCCTACTCAGGAAATCTTGATTTAGACACAACTTGCATTAACCTATTTCTGAGTAGACAGAATAGGCAAACTTATCTTGTCTCCCTGATTTTTCATAATATGTAAATTTAGTTATTATTTGACAATGATGAAGAGTTGGCTGCATTGTGACTATTATTAAATGATTAAAACATAAGCAGTTACCAACTCTTACTAACTCATTATTTTGTGTTAAGATACCCAGAGCACTCTTCATTTGCTATGAGTTTTTATTTTGTATTTTTAAGTATAATTTGCATTCATGGTTTTAGACAATTATAGGAATGTGAACATCTTAATGTTATTATCTTAACAATGTTATTCCTTTTTTTTTTTTTTTTGCCATAGGGTGCATGCATTCTCCAGAGAGAGATAGAGAGAGGGAAAGTAAGAAAATATCCCCTAGAGCCATGGCCATGCTGCAATCCCTTCTCCTCCATTCATTCTTCTCTCAGGATTGTGGGCATGCATGCACACATATCTGATATGATTTTCAAGCCACCAGGTCTGGGACTTGAACTGTGGTTAACCATGTGGGAGTCCAACACCTTCACCACCATGCTACCTGCTATCCCCAGACAACATTATACTTTTTCTTTACTTTTTCAGAAAGAGAGAGAGTGAGAAAGAAAATTATCCAACAAGGTCTTTCCTGCCATTTACCTCTAGCCTTAGCCATCCAGGCCACAGGCATGCTTGGAACACAACCAAGAACCTTCCATGAGGCATTGGCATCACAAAGTGTTGCATTATTGCTGTGCCACCATGGCTGGTCTGAAATGGTGAGTTTTAACATTATTCAAGAATGACTATGATAATGGCCTCTTCACAATATATCTGGGATTGGATTTTAAGGGAATTTCCATGTCCCTAAAGAAGTGCTTTTACTCGAGTGTGCTTTCTAGAAAAAGGTCCATAGCTTTCAGGAGAACAAAACAAAACAAACATACAAACAAAATACTGCTGTCTAGAACATAATTAGAATTAGCCCTAAAGGAATTTTCATCATAGAGAGCATGGCAAACATTTTCCTCCATCTCCCCACCTTTTTTTGTTAGGTAAATAATGTATAATTAAATTTAGTTTATCTCTCTCTCTCTATATATATATTTTTTTTTTCAATCTCCTGTGTTTTCTTGCTCTCTTTAAACCCAAAACTAAATTAACTATCTTTGCTCTTTAGAGGTCACTGGAGTTTACAGAAAGAAAAGCCAGAAAAAATGAACTTCCTCTTACTCCTTTAGATCTGCTGTGCAAATTTAATATCTGTTAGGACCCCCAGGAGCTACAGTGAAGCAATATATAAGTACAAATATATAATACAGAAAAGCATTGCCTCATAGGCTATTGCAGTCACATCCTTTTCTTCCTGACTTCAAGAGGGAAACACATACAACTATTTAAGTTGTACTTAATTTGCATAGAGAAATGAGAATTTTAAGATGTTTCCATGAAGTGCTGAAAATAGAGTTCAGGTTCCTTTCTCTGCTACCGCTTGAGTCAAATGGTAAAACGAATAAATTTATTTTTCAACATTATCTCTGCCTTGGGGGCTGAAAAAATGTTTATAAAAATGATTTTTAAAAACAATATCATTTAGATTATTTTTGATTAAGAAAGCTATACTCTGAGCATCAGAACAATGTACCACAATTACTTCAAAACAAGTGTTTAATCAGGTTTTTTTTTATTATTATTTCTCATTGCCACCAACTGTTTACTTGTGTCTATTGTCAGCCTCCATCTTGCATCCCAGTAGTGCCAGGAACTTGAGAGACCCACCATGACAGCATCTGTACAATCCTCTTCCTTGTCCTCCTGTTACTACCAAAACTCTCATTTACATGAACTCTTACCTAGCCCATTTCCAAAGTCTGCTTGTTGTCTCCTTTATCTTTGTGTCCTCTTCTTGCAACCATTTCTCTAGACTACAATCTGATTAACATAAAGTCCCAGAAGAAATTATGATCCTGTCTTCCTCTCAAATATCTAATGGTCTCTCTCTATGAGAGAATGCAATTCATCCTTGGCTTGACATTCAGTGCTTCGTGACACACTCCTCCCCTCTGACTCAGATTTCTACCAGCCCTTTCAACTTTGTCTCTGTAGGGTAGGTTTGCAATGTCCTTGAGATCATACATGTCTCCATTTAAAAAAGAAAAAAATAAAATGACCAAAGACATCTTAGCAAAAATCAGTCTCTTTCATCTCTTAATTTCCTACCACTATGGATTATTAGTAGACCTCCCATTATGGATTATCACCTTTGATTAGTCTTGATTTTGAATTTTCTTAAGTCCATGGTGAGATAACAATCGTATAGTCAGATAACATGGATAATATAGGATTTTTCTAAATTCCAACAAGCTCTTTGGCTTATCAAGAACCAAACATGAAGCATAACTGACAAAAGAAAAATAGATACACTGAATTTAATAAAATTAAAAACTTTTGCACTTCAAAGAGAACCATCAAGAAAGTGAAAAAAAGACAACTCAAGAAAGGAGAATGCATTTGTAGACCATATATTTGATAAGATAATTGGATCTAGAATATATTAAAAAATAAACTTAGAACTTAACAATGAAAGGACGACCTAATTAAAAAATGATCAAAGTCTTTGAATAAAATTTCTTCATGGAAGATATACAAATGACCAGTAAACACATGAAAAGATGCTCAGCATCATTAGCCAGTAGAAAATGCAAGTAAAACCACAATAAGATACCACATTATACATAGAAAGATAGCTATAAGCAAAAAGACATACAGTAACAACCATTCGTGAATATGTGAAGAATAAGTAGCATATAAAGCTGGTGGGAATGTGAACTAGTTCAGTTTACTTGGTAAACAGTCTGGCAGAATCTCAAAAAAAAAAAAAATTAAATATAGACTTAACACATAACCCAGCAATTCCACCAGGGTAAAAACTTAAGAGAACTGAAAACCCATGTCTACACTAAAATCTATAAGTGAATACTTACAAGAATGTTACTCATAGTAGCAAGAAAATAGAAACAACCCATGTCGGCATTAATTTAAGAAAAGGTAAACAAAATACAGTATATCTGCACCATGGAATATTATTTAGGATTAAAAAGGAATGAAATAGTAATACAAGCTACAACATGAATGAATCATGAAAATATTTTTCTAAGTGAACAAAACTGGTCACAGAAGGCCTCATACTATATAATTTCATGTGCATGAAATGTCCAACACAGTTAAATTTATTAAAAATTTAAAAAAAGAACTCTGATTACCAAGGACTAGGGGAAGGAAGAAGAATTATTGCCTGGTATATGGAGTTTCATTTTTGGGGTGATGAAAGTGTTTTGAATTTAGAGCATGGCAATAATTACACATGCCTTGAATGTAATACAGTCCTTGAATTGTATACTTAAATCAAAAAATTAAATTTTCTGTGTTTGTGAATTCTATCTTAATAAAGCTATTTAAACAATTGTACTGGGAGCAAAGTATGCTTTTTAAAAATCAATCAGTGGAAGGCATGGACCACAGCATTTTAATAAAACAAGTAGGATAGATCAAATAAAGAAAATTATGTCAGAACAACTTTTCCTACAGTTTGTAGAGAATAGAAAGTTTCAAACTATAAGCAGGAAGAAGAGAAAGACAATGAAACAGGGGGAAGATGTAGTCTGAGTCTTTCATGGGCCCCAAAGCACTAGATTCTGGCAAAATGATAGAAATTCTGATAGAAAACCCAGATGACTTGAGGGAAGATCTGATTTTCTGTTTCCCTCCATGTCCCACAAGGCAGTTCCTCTACTTCAAATCCCTTGACATGTTACTTCTTGCAATGATTGACCCTTCAGACCTATACAGTTAAGGTGTTCCCAACTTTCTGGATTTTTGTTATGAACCTCACTCTAATGTCAGGAATTCCTATATTGCTGTCTGCATCACAGAGTTTTATTCAGCTTTTACCCTGCCACCACACAGAAGGAAGACGCACAGAACAGAGCAAGGCAAAATTAAGAGGCCCAAAAGGACCTCTCGCCTGGGATACCAGCAATTTATAAGCTACCGTGTTTGCATATTAAGCTATTCTGTTATATCCTTTGATCCTCAGCAGGGGAATAAGGGAAAGTCTTTGAAAAGACACTGGACAAAACCATCAAGAAAAACGACTTATGATCCTATAGAGACAGTCAGTCCATCCAGATGCTCTCTATCTCACCCTGCTCTCTCAAAATACAGAGATAGAATAAATTGCCCCTGGAGTCTTGAGATGAAGAGACAAATGGGATAATTGATTCCAAGGTCATTATATCAACCACAAGGCCAGTACAATGAAAATCAGCTGGAAAACTTGAAAAAAAAATGAAGATGTTTAAGTCATTGACTTAGTAGTCAAATTATAATGGTGGAATGAGCATGCTGACCTCTTCTGATATCCCCAATTCTTTGATATACATGTACCTGAACATTTATGTGAAGTCTTCAAAAAGTTAAGATAAAATGCATATTATAAAAAAAAACTATGCATTTCAAACTTTTGCACCAAAATGTATATTTTAATTAATTTTTCCATGAACTTTTTGACTTCCTCTTTTATGTGTGTATGTGTGTATATACACACATATATACATATTTATAAATTATATAAAGATAAAATACAGATTATTAAAACATAAAAAGAAACCATCATCAAAGCAAAATTTATAAATAATTCCTTAAAAATAAAAATCAGATTGAATCTAGTTGACAAAGAGAAAAAGATCATAAGAATCCATAACCCAAAGGCACAAAAGGAGAAGGCAGCTAAGATGGTGGCAAAGATTCAGTTGACTTAGTTAACAAAGGAAATAGATTGAGATCCTGAGGCAATTGACACTGAGAATAAAGGGTAACAGTATTCAGAGTACCTGGATCTGTTGGAGAATATTCACACACAGTCTAAAGCACTGAGGGTGGATGCTGTAATTAGACTCCAGAGATTCCTCTTGGTTACTGGGATCTCCAGGAGGGTGGGTTTTCAGTCACATTTGCTGATACTCCGCATAGTAGCCTTATGTTCTACAACTAAATTACTTGTAGTTCCCTGAATATGTCTAATTCTCGCAGACTACCATGTTTGTACATGTTATACCTTTCATCCAGAGTGTCATCCCACCCCAAATCACTTTTGGAGAGTACTACTCATTAAACAGTATGTTTTCATGGCTGTTCATGGTGTCCCGTACATGAAAGTGCTCGAGGGGTTAGAGAGTGATGTGGTGGTTAAGACTGCCAGATCCCACATGACTGACAGTGGAGTTCAGGTCCCAGACCAAGCAGCTTCAAAAACACCCTAAGTCCATGTGCATGCATGCCCAAAATCCTGACAGGAGAATAGAGGAAAAGGGATTGTGGTGTGAACATCTCCTTTATGTAACACTTTTTTACTTTCTGTTTCTTTCTCTGTCTCTCCTGTGAATGCATACACTATATAGCAAAAATTTTTTAAAAAAAGTAGTGCTCAAGGAACATTTTCTACTTTATTGTTATTAATACTCATGATTTAGGTCTCATTTCAGGGATCCCTTTAGAAGATTTTTTTTTTAACCTATCTTCTCCAAAGTGAATTAAGATCCTCCAGTACACTAACCATTTCCTTTTTATAGGGGATGGAGAGGAACATATTGACCTACCTCTTCATTCTGACTGTAAGAAGAGGAATTTAAAAATTACTAACCCTCTTAAATTCATCATCTAGCTCACATACTAGCCACTAACCATTTTTGTTGAGAAATGAACAAATAAATAGGACTGTAAAAAGTGACCATTTTCTTCATACACTCTATCAGGTGCGTGCTCTGCTAGCAGACCATTGAACACTAATTATTTTACCCTAGTGACTGCGAACTGGCATCTGTGTGAGCTGCATTACCTTCGCCATGGGCACAATATTTTATGTCTTCAAACTATGTGGCTCAGTGAACTGCCTTGAATAAGACAAAAGTCATCATTTTGCTAACTCTTCATTCTCATATTGCAGTTCTGTGATCATAGTTTTCAAGGAGAGTGATTGAAAACCATCCAGAGAGCCTTATTTTAATTTTAATTTAATTTTATTTTCTTATAGTAGGCAAGACCCAATTGGAAGTTGTAGTCCTAAAGCCACAGGCTTGTTTTTCATGAGTGGCTACAGTATATATGCTAATTAATTTTACATGTCACTCTGGTTAGGCCATGGTACCCAGTTATTGGGTCCAACATTATTCTAAATGTTTCTGCATTTAAATCAGGAGACTTTATGTAAAGTAGATTATCCTCTATAATGTAGGTGAGTGTCATCCAATCAGATGAAGGTCTTAATTACAAAAAAAAAAAAAAAGATTCACTTCCCAGAAAAAGAAGAAATTATGCCAGCTGACTGCCTTTGGACTTTAACTGTTACTTGGGTCTTCAGCATACCCTGCAGATTTTGTACTTGTCATTCTCCATAATCAGTGGGAGATAGTTTCTTAAAATGAATTTCTCTTTCTCCCTCTGTGCACACACATGCATTTACTGTTTCTGCTGCTTTGAAGATCTCAAACTAATACAGTGAAGATGGACTCAGAGGCCATAGTTGCTTTATTGTAACCAAAAGGTTCAATTCTCACCTCCTAGCGAATGAGAGAAATGAGTAAGAGCTCCTCCTGGTCAGACTATTGAAGTAAATAAAGTTTATCTTCAGTTACACCTTCTTCTTCCTCTCCTGTTCTCTTCTAATCTAAATCATCATCTTCATCCTTCCATACAAAGGCCACACGGTGTTTTGTTCTCAGAGCAGCCCACCATAGGACCATGCAAAAATTTAAAACATCATAATTGCCTCCTTCCTATAAAGCACAGAGCAATAAAAAATAAAATAAAAAATAAATCCACTAATAAACTCATTTCCTAGATATTAATGCATGTTTAAAAGTCCTGTCCTGGGGTTATTTGTGTTTTTGTTTGTTTGTTTTTGTTTTATATGTAATCACTGTATGTTTTTATAGCATATGATGGTATTTTCAAGGTATAAATACTTTGCATATCAAGCAAGTCAAAGTTATTACTATACACAATAACTTTTCCATTCTTGAGTCTGTTAACATTTTGTTCTTTTTTCCAAGTCTCTACCTCCTATCTCCAACTGTCTACCTTCTCCTGTATAGTCTCCCATAGCCACACTCACTGTCTCTGCTATTGTATCTTCCAACCTTTCAGTTTCTGCCATAATGTTGATTCCCTCAGTGTTGTAACAGAGAACCTATCTAAAGGCATCACTCTCTGGGATTACATACTTTGTGTAAAGTTAAGGGTTCACTTGGGGGATCAGATTGGCTTTGGCACTACTCACGTTATGCCTAGATGTGGTTAGCACACAGTTATGCTGAGTTGGAATACACAACAACATCACAAAGAGTATTTAAAAAGAAACTGTGAACTGACATGAATCCTAGCAATTGTTAAATCTCCTTAGGAATCTTTGCCTTTCTGCTGGGGCTGCTGTTCATATAGGCATTCACAGTAAAGTAAGAAGTTTTGTGGAAAGCCATAGCATCTCTGTGTCCCATTGTATATGTCATCTTCTCCGGGTGGGGTCTTTCACAACTATTTTTTTCCCAGTTGCAATTTCGCCAAACACATGCTTTGAATGATAGTATGAGGTGAGAGTTCTTTGCAGCATGGCTGTCAAGAGTCCTCCAGAGCAGAAATAAATTTTTAGAAGGAAAAATCATGAACAAATCTCTGTAATATGTGTGAATGTCGAAAAAAACTGTGGTATAAATTTCTGAAATCTTACTACCAGGTCAACATGGATAGACATAAAGAACATAGGCCACTGGAAAAAAGGGATTAATCATGTGTTATCTATTTTTAAAATTGAAATAAGGTGTATATGATGGGACTTGATATTATTTCTTTCTGTAGTTATAGGAACAAGAAAACATTACGCTTTGTGAGACTAGCAGTTAGCATAATGGCTATGTCGCTGGACTCCCATGTAGTCGACCACAGTTCAAGTCCCAGATCCAGCAGCTTAAACTCACGCCAGGTACGTGTGCGTGCGTACCCAAGATCCCGAGAGGAGAATAGAGGAGAAGGGATTGCGGCATGGCCGCCCCCCTGGGGGGGGGGGGGTTTTTTTCTTTTGTCTCTCTGTCTCTGTCTTTCTGGTGAGTGCATGTGCCCTATAGGAAAAACCTCTCCAAAAAAGAAAAAAAATTTAGGCTTTGTCATCTACTTATTCATATTATTATATTTCAGATGCTGCTGTGAAGGTCTCACAGTAATGTGCAGATCTTCCTTCAGTACTTATTGTGCACCAGACGCCTTTAGTTAAACTCTGTATCCTGATACTCTATACTTATATACGATTTCTGGTCAAGAGTATTAGTGATCAATTAATGCTGAATCACTCTTTCTGTCTCTCTGTCTCTGTCTTTCTGGTGAGTGCACGTGCCCTATAGGAAAAACCTCTCCAAAAAAGAAAAAAAATTTAGGCTTTGTCATCTACTTATTCATATTATTATATTTCAGATGCTGCTGTGAAGGTCTCACAGTAATGTGCAGATCTTCCTTCAGTACTTATTGTGCACCAGACGCCTTTAGTTAAACTCTGTATCCTGATACTCTATACTTATATACGATTTCTGGTCAAGAGTATTAGTGATCAATTAATGCTGAATCACTTATCAGTACTCAGTGTATCTTAGATGATATTTCTTATAGGAAATATCTAGTCTAATATTGTATCTGATATGCAATTTATGTATATGTACACATGAATAGGAAAATTTAAATATTGGTTATTTGCCTCATTAGCATCAGTTCCAGTTTCTTCCAGAAAAATCTATTTTGTTTTCTGTGAAGAGGTCTATTCTTCTCCACTTTCAATTTATACGGTCTGGGGCTGGGCCACCAACAGCTTTAGGGGTGAATCATGTGACCCAGGGCTAAGAAAATCACTATGTCGACATGCTAAAATGTGTTCACCAAAGCAGGCATTATCTTACAATCCAAGAGAAGAGTGTGGGAGAATTGTTAACACATAGGATGCTGATCTTGGAGATGGAAGAACATAATCGAATTCCTGACAACTCTGAGTCCTTAGTAACTTTCTTGCAACAGATTGAAGGAGGCAGAAAAGTTTTTTTTTTTTTTTTTTTAACTTTTAAGCCTAATTATAAAGAGTATATCTTCCATTTAGTCTTCATTTTCTTTTATCAGTAACTCTGGGAGATAATAGCACCAAATTGAGGACACTCAAAAAGTCTCACTTTCCCCTCTCTCTCTCTCTCCCCTCTCCAGCAAGTGCATGCACCCTATGGCAAAAACTTATTAAAAATCATGATCTACAGAAAGTCACAAGAAAATAAATGATTAATTTTATTTTAAGTCATTATAGTGTACAGGATAGTTTTGTTTTGTCTTGTTTTACACAGAAACAGACAACTATTGATATAGGTAGATATACAGCAAAAGAAGCCTACCCAACACAATGAAGAAACCAAAACATAATAAGTGAACTGGCCATTTCTTTGAAGTCAAATTAGTCATTTGACTGTGTCCCTATTCTATACTATATGGTCAATAACTATAGCACAATGATGCAAAAAGAAGTTTTTCAGGTAGATTTTTCTTAAAACAAAATTCCAAATAAAATATTTAAATGTAAAAAGTGAAACTATAAAAAGAAGAAAATAATTTTACAATAGGATTGCTATTCTATGTGTGTCCACTAACCCATTATCCTGTACAGAAAATGATTAACCAAGTTATCTAAGCAAAAATTTAAGATGGTGAACAAAGTAATATCCACAGCATAAGGTTAAAAGACAGGAGGAAAAGATGCAACCCTTAATAATTAAAAGATCATTATCCTTCACTTTAAAAGATTTAAAATGAACAAAATGGGCAATTTACAAAATCAAATAAATAAAAATATCTAACGGACATATAAAAGATCTGCCAGCATCACCAATAATCTAGGAAAGAAACTTATTTAAAAATGAGATGTCTTATAAATTGATAAAAAAGTTAGCAATTCTTAGCATCATCAAAGGTTTGAGAAACTGGATATTTATATTCATAAGCCCTCTATAAATGGGACTTATGAATTAGTAAATTATATATATTTTTTTCTTTTGATAAACTACTTGGAGTTGGCTTTCATCCCTTGCAATAGAATGAATCCCAAACTCTCCAGGTAAAATTTTTTTCTCCACTTTTATAATTTTACAAAAGTTTTGTTTACTGAAGTGAAAATATAGTATCTATCTTTATACATAAAATTTCAGTTTAAATATTTAAAACCTGAATCAGTAGAGAAATAGGAAAAGGCTTTAATTTCACTTATGCATATTCTTCAGTGACCTAAGTACAACCTACTTCTCTTCTTGCTAGCTTTGAAGAGGTCTGTTAGCTCAATTTCATCTGAGATGTGATGAATTTTTAAAAAGAAAAATCTAGACATACCTTGCTTAATGCAAGTCCAAACTAAGAAAAATAAAATTCATATGTAATACTAAATCTGAGGACATCTTATTTTTTTACCAAACATATGCCTTGCTTTTAAAGTAGGCTTCTTATAAAATTATTTTAAGATAATAATTTCCTCTAGAGAGCCTTTGCTATGATTTAATCTCAAAATAATTTTTCACAAACATCTACATATGTCTGGATAAGCAATGGACACATGATTCAGAAATTCAATACCATTTTTGACTATTGAAATTAACACACAAGAACAGAAGCAAGTCCCAGAATGAAGTCAAACTGGGTAGGGAAACTTCATATTCACTGAGGAAAATTAATCTTTTAGCAACACGTGATCATGTGATGGTCTTACTACATTTAGATGATTTACTTTATCCTTGAGTTGGTATGGTTTCTGTCTTGTGGGGAGTAATTTTTATTTTTTTTTTGGTAATGGTTGCGTGTCATTGCAATCAAAAAAATTTTATAGAAAGCAAGTGTTAAAGAAAACAATCTGATAGTATTGCCTGGTTGATTGAGTTCTCTCTGTGTAGAGTCATAAATACAGAGATATAAAAGGCTAGAAAATTTCCACATATAGACTGTGTGAAATTATGGAAAACTTGATTAGATTATAAATAACGATAAATTTATAAATTATAAACCTGCTTGGATTATTTTTAAAAAATGCTTCAGTCATTATGTTAAGACTTAAAATAACCTGTTCTCCAGGACTATTAGCTGACTATGTTTTGAATATTCCAATGAGGCATTTTGGTTTGGGGACACAATACAAATAACAGGTGAAGAATAGGTAGAAAAGTTCTGAAAAAGTGTAAATAACAGTAACAAAGCATATTCTAGATGAAAAGAAGAGTCCTTAGTGAAACAAAAACACAATCAATAGCACGTTATTTCTGGCTATATAAGGAAGAATGACTACAGTTCAAAGTACTGGCCCATAACAAAGCAGAGCATAGAATTTTTTACCCCGAAAGTTCTGAAGATGATGACATACTGAGAAAATAATTTCAGGGACTGTATTTGTCAATTACTTCTTCTTGTGTCCATATGGGTCCTTGGAAATCAGGATGATTATAACGGAGATTTCATATAGAGAAGATAACTGAAATGATTTTAAAGATTAGAGAATACATTGGTCATTAATTGAAAATCCCAGGGTAGGGGGCCAGCAGGTGGTGTAGTGGTTAAAGTGCTGGACTTCTACATGACTGACTGTGGTTTGAATTCCATACCTGGCAGCTTGAAACTCACACTGGGTGCATGTGCACATGTGGCCAAAAATCCCAAGAGGAGAATGGAGGTGAAGGGATTGCAATATGGCCATCCCCCCGGGGGGGTGGGGGGGTGGGGGTGATGGGTAGGTGGTGATTTCTCGCTTTGTATCTCTCTCTGTCTAGTGAGCTTATGCTCCCTATAGCAAAAACCTCTCAAAAAAAAAGACAAAAGAAAAAAAAGAAAATCCCAGGGTAGACCTGCATGCCAGGATAAACTCAAGACTTCAAGTCATGGCAAAGGGTACTGGTCTTTCTCTCTTTCTAATGGTTAAGTTTATATGTCAACTAGACTGGGCCATGGGGTACCCGGATATTTGGTCAAATATTATTCTCTGTCTGTGAGGAGGTTTTTGATGAGATGAGGTTAACATTTGAATAGGTAGACTGAAAAAGCAGATTGCCCTCCTAAAGTAAGTAGTCTTAAATTCATCAGTTAAGGGTGCAATAGAGGAAAAAGGCTTCTTCTCACAACCAAGAGGGAACTCTTTTCCTGACAACTTGAGCTTGGACATCAATCTCTTTCTGCTTCTGGATTTAAACTGAAAAAATCTCTTCTTGGGTCTTGGGACTTACTGCTTTCTAGACTGGAGCTTATATCATTTATTATTCTAGTTTTAGACATTCAGACCCAGACTGAAACATCATCATCAACTCTACTAGGTCTTTAGATGGTTGATTACAAATCTTGGGATTTCTCAGTCTTCATGATAGCATGAAACAATCCTTTAATAATAAATCTCTCTCTCTTTACATGTTTATCAAAATAAACCTTCTGGGGAACCAGCAGTTAGCGTAATGGCTATGTCGCTGGACTCCCACGTAGTCGACCGCGGTTCGTGTCCCGGACCCGGTGACTTAAAACTCACGCCGGGCGCGTGTGCGTGCGTGCCCAAGATCCCGAGAGGAGAATGGAGGAGAAGGGATTGCGGCATGACCATCCCCCCTGGGGGGTGATTTCTCGCTTTCTGTCTCTATGTCTCTCTCTGTATGTCTGGCGAGTGCACGCGCCCTACAGTGAAAATCTCCCCAAAAAAAAAAAAAATAAACCTTCTGATGGTTCTGCTTCTCTGAAGAATATCGATATAGTCTACGATTCTTTTTTTTCTCTTACTCTCAGCTCTGTACTCCTCTGCATATTGGCCAGAGTAATGACAAGAGAGCTGCTAGGTGTAGATCCAGGCTTTATATTTTCAAGTTCAATTTTAATAGGAAAAAAAAAGGGAAGATTAAAGATTGTTCCTTCCCTTAAAATCTCATGATAGTACTTACTGTATTTTATTCATTCTGATTGATGCCTAGGTACAGACCTGAGCCAAGCAGCTTGGACAGGAAAATGTGATGCTCTGATTGACGGAGCCTGAGCCTCATATCCCTCTCTTGACCCAAATATGGAGTCAGATCCATCCAAAAGGTTAAGAATCATGGTGTTATAAGTGGAACTGTGCGATGGAGAAAACTATGGTGGAGTCAGAACTCCCTGTACCTAAGAATGCGACACTACTTGAAAATAAGGTCATTGTAGTGAGGTAGAAAAAGTAAGAAAATACTTCCTGGGTGGTCACCAGCCTCACAGCTATTAGTCCCAAACAGGAAGCTCTTCTCAGCTCTGGGCAAGAGGCCCTTTCCTCAGAGCTGCTAGAAACCCTTCCCCTTATCTAACCAAGCAGCACCCATGCCTTGTTTCTGCATAGTAACCAGCTCTTGCCCAAAGCTTTCTCAGTTGAGAGCCCCCTTCAGCCTCCCTGTCAACTGTCCCTATGAATAGAATGTAAACCCAGTGGAAGATTAGAGCCCTAACTCCTTCCTGCCCACAGGCACAAGTCTTAATTACTGGATTCTTAACCCAATAGTACTCCTGTCACAATAAGAAGACAGCATGAAGAAAAAAGAGAACACCATGTTAGGATGGAGGTAGAGATAAGAATTTTGCAGCTGCAAACCAAAGAATGCCAGGAATGAAGCAGCCACAGCCAACTATGAGAACCTAAGAGGTTAGGGCTATTTACTGCAGGTTGCAGAGTGCATGGCCCCGCCATCACCTTGCTTTCAGACTTCCATCCTCCAGAACTTCTGGATGATATATTTCCATTGTCCTGTGCCACTTGGTTTGTGTCCTAGGAAACTAATAAAGGTAGAGGGGTTGCTTATCAAAGGAACTGAAAGGTGCAGTTACTAAAATAAGAATGAGGGAGGGAAGCATAAAATCAAATACTTCAGTATAGGCTTTGCATATAATTTTTATTATTTTAAAATGAAAACAGAAATTGTACATTTACTTATGATACTACTACTGGGTTAACTAAAACTCACATATTTTGTGTCCCCATGAAATTCTTTCAAACTAGTCATTTTTCCCCTGGGCAGGACTCTGCTTGCTAATTATGCCTAATTTTCCTGTTTAATGGGAAAGCAAATTGATATTTGGAGCAGAATTTTTTTAAACATGGAGTAATGGGGTAAAAAGAAAATATTTTATATAAAAAATTTAACCTTTGACATCTGAAATATATAGAATGAGAATATCACTGAAATCTAGCAATCAGAAGGAATAGTGGGAGGGACACATAATGGGCCTATTTAATATCCTGAATGATCATACTTCCTGAATAGCCTTCTAGACATAGAATGAATACAGTGCACTTAACATTAATGGAAACACATACACTTAAGAAAACAATAGAGCAAATGGCATGATAACAGTATTGATATAGAACAAATGTGAAATCCATTTGTCAAATACTCAATAAGGTAAGCACTTGGGATATTTGACAATTTACTTGGACAGTAGTATGCATTTTCTAATTTATTTTATGCTTGCTTCTTTCATAAATGTAAATTATATATCATTAATCTTTCTAGGAGGCTGTTGTCCTAAAGTTAATTTAGTGATAATTTTATTTTTCAGGGAGGTAGTATATAATCGATATAGAAAAGAAATTATATAAAAAATCGATATAAAAAGAAATTAGTGGGATATATTCTGAATTTGGAATAAACAGAAAAATTAAAACAAAATAGAAAACAACTGTATTCAAGAGATGGAACTTAGATATCATACAGTCCTGACCATAAATTTTTTTCTTCTTTGGAGAGCCCTTCATTTTCTTAACTGTTCTCTCTTTTTTTTAAAAAAAAGAATTATTTTATTTAACTTCAATTATTATTATTATTATTATTAATATTATTATTTAATTTGACCAGAGAGAGAGGGAAAATGAGAAACCAAACTGTCATGCCAGGTCCAGGACTTGAATGACTGTCAGCAATGTGAGACTCTAGAATCTTTTTTTTTTTTTTGCTATAGGGCACGTGTGCTCAGCAGAAAGACAGAAAGAGACAGAGACACAGAAAGCGAGAAATCACCCTCCCCCCCGGGGGGATGGCCACACCACAATCCCTTCTCCTCCATTCTGCTCTCAGGATCTTGAGCACGCACGCACTCGCACCCAGTGTAAGTTTAAGCCACCAGATCCGGGACTTGAACCGCAGTCAACTACATGGGAGTCCAGTGACATAGCCATTACACTAACTGCTGGTCCTGACGCTAGAACCTTTAACTATACCACCTACCAGTCCTAACTATTTCACTCTTGATACCCTCTCTCCAGCCAAGTTTTATAATCCTCTTTTTATGTCAGAACATCCCCTAGACTGTCTTCCAAGGAACTATACTCTTCTTACTTTATTATACAAAACAATTTCGCATTCTATTTGTTGTAATACCTCATATCCCTTCTAACCCTGGGCTTAATATCTACATGAGCAAAAGGGCCATTAAAATGTTTTCCTAAGAAAACACTTAAGAGAAATGCTTCCCTCTTCTTATCAATTGGCTCTAATTACAAGTACTTTTTAAATTTTCTGTTTTTCACTGCTTCTAATAAGGCCAGGTAAGCTCCTACCTAATCTGTTCTCCCACAGTTAACAACTATAAACTCTGAACAAAACACAACAAAATACCTGAAAGAACTGGAGAATTAACATAAACAGGTTCTTTCTTGAGTTTCCAAAGTTTATTCACTCATTTCTTCTGAGGGGTGGGAACACCCTTCAAGGAGATCTTTGTGCTGCAATCCACTGCCAGCCTCAGCCCATCTAGGTGGAGGCACTCCCATGTACCTGACATACACAGGGAGGCCTCAGGACACAAACCCTGAAACCTTCTGTGTGGGTCCAGTTGGATTATTACTGGCAATTTAAAAAAAATAAATACATAAGGAAGGAGTTAGTATATATAGGGTCTTCAAAAAGTTCACGGGAAGGGATTATTGCAAAAAAGTGTGGTGATTGGGACTAGCAGTCAGCATAATGGATATGCCGCTGGACTCCCACATAGTCCACTGCAGTTTGAGTCCCAGACTCTATGACTAAGATGCTGGGCTCATGTGCAGGCATGCCCAAGATCCCAAGAAAAGAATGGAGGTGAAGGGATTGCAGTGTGGCCATCCCCTGGAGGTGATTTCTCTTTCTGTCTCTCGGTCTCTCTCTGTTTTTCTAGTGAGTGCACACGCCCCACAGCAAAAACTTCTCTTACCAAAAAAAAAAGTATGGGGCCAACAGATGGCATAATGGTTATGTAGCTGGACTCTCATATGCCCAACCACAGTTCAAGTCTTAGTTTTAGAGGCTTGAAATTCATGCAGGGCACATGCAAGCACATGCTTGGGACCAGCAGTTAGCATAATGACTATGTCACTGGACTCCCACGTAGTCGACGGTGGTTCGAGTCCCGGACCCGGTGGCTTAAACTCACGCCGGGTGCGTGTGCATGTGTGCCCAAGATCCCGAGAGGAGAATGGAGGAGAAGGGATTGTGACATGGCCATCCCCCTGGGGGGTAATTTCTCACTTTCTATCTCT
>NW_006160041.1:4888053-4929840 GCF_000334495.1 Tupaia belangeri chinensis | reverse complement strand
CCCCCCCCAAAAAAAAAAACCCCTTAAAAAAAAAAAAAAAAAAAAAAAAAAAGAAAATGTATGTAAGGATTTCAAAATTTTTGGACCAAGGGAACCAGCAGTTAGCATAATGGCTATGTCGTTGGACTCCCACGTAGTTGACCACGGTTCGCGTCCCGGACCTGGTGGCTTAAAACTAGCATCGAGCGTATGCGCCCTATAGCGAAAACCTCTCAAAAAAAAATTTTTTTTGGACCAAGATAAATTCAGACTTTGACTCCATTTTTCCAAGAATGTTTTGATGTCCCTTCATGAATGCACTAAAAAAGCCCACAGGACAAAAATATGTTGGTAATTTTGTTTTTAAAATAATTTCAGAATATGGAAGATCTTTCTATATAACACAAAATACAGAAGCTATAAAAGGAAAGTGATAAATTCAACCACATAAAAAATTAAATTCTTGCAAAATAAAACCTATCATAAGAAAAGTTACAAAACAGATGATAAATTGAGAAACACTTGCAATCTGTGTTACAGAAAAAGCATTAATTCCCTATTAATATATAAATACATTAATATATAACAGTATATTAATATAATTACTATAAATATATTATATACATATAATTCCCTAATATATATACACACACACATATATATAGAAAAGACATTAATTCCATATATATGTGTATATACGTAGTACAATGGATCACATATAAGCCATTAAGAAAAAGACCAATAAATAATCTCATAAAAAATAACATTATATAAACTGGCATATCACAGAAGAGGAAAATTATTTATTGTAAAGCATATGAGAAGATATTCATTCTAGTAATAAAATTAATTAAATCACACTAAGATTATGTTTTTACCTTATATTATCAAAGATAAAAATGTGATAATGTCTTCATGGTTAGGGGTATGGGAAAACAGGTATTCATGAGAGTAACTTATTGTAGCCTCTAAGGAGGACTACTAAGATTAAGACTAGCTAAGAATAGAAAAGTATTCTGACTCCGGGATATTCCTCACAGTTCTGCCTCCACTAGCTTTATTTTTCTTTCCTTCTAGTACTTTAGCAAAAAGCTGGCTCACCAGAATGGAGTTTGACCATTGGATTAATACAAGATCTCTGCTTAGTATCAGCGACCTTAGTACACAAAGGCTGTAACTAAGCTCTGGTCCTGCAAAGATATTTCCCAGTCCAGAAAGCATCACTTACTACAAAGTTTGGGGGGTAGTTTCTGCCCAGTCAGCCTCCAAGTACAAAGAGCAGAATGAGGATGGGGTCCTTATCCTGGAACACTTTCCATGGTGCATGCAGCTGTGCCCTGTCCCTCCTCAGACATCAGCAGGACAGTGGCTGTCTCTACTGCCAATGAGTTTTCCCAATACACCTATTGGGAATTCCCAATTTACCTCCCACACCATGTGACATGAGTGTGTGTGTGTGTGTGTGTGTGTGTGTGTAGCAATTACCTTCATATGAACACTACCAAACTACAAATGCACATATCCTTCTGCTCAGTAACTTTATTTCTTTTTTTCTTCTTCTTCTTTTTTTGGAGAGGTTTTTGCTATAGGGTACGTGCACTTGCCAGAAAGACAGAGAGACAGAAAGTGAAAAATCACCCCACAGGGGTGATGGCCATGCCACAATCCCTTCTCCTCCATTCTCCTCTTAGGATCTTGGGCACTCACGCACATGCGCCCGGTGTGAGTTTAAGCCACCGGGTCCAGGACTCGGACCACGGTCAAGTACATGGGAGTCCAGTGACATAGCCATTACACTAACTGCTGGTCCCTCAGTAACTTTATTTCTGAGGTTTGGTCTACAAATACATTCAAACATGTGTGAAGTATCCTTATCACAGCATTATTTGAGATAGTAAAATATTGGAAATGACCCAAATCTCTATAAATAGGGAACTAGATAAATTATGATACATGCATATAGTGAAAAACTATGCAGCCATAAAAAGAATGATAGAGGGGCTGGCAAGTGGCATGGTGATTAGGGCCCTGGACTCCCGCATGGCCTATTATGACTCGACTACCAGACGTGCTTGGTACTTTTCCTCTCTCTCACACCATCTCTCTGCTCTAATGAAAACAAACAAACAAACAAATAAATAAATCTTTTAAAGAAAAGAATTGACAGAGTTCTTAATATACGGATATAAATTTCTTTTTTTTTGGGGGGGAAAGGTTTTCGCTATAGGGTGTGTGCACTCACCAGATAGAGGCAGAAAGCGAGAAATCACCCCCCAGGGGGGATGTCCGCACTGCAATTCCTTCTCCTCCATTCTCCTCTTGGGATCTTGGGCATGCACGCACACGCGCCCAGTGTGAGTTTTAAGCCACCGGGTCCGGGACGCAAACCGCGGTTGACTATGTGGGAGTCCAGCGACATAGCCATTATGCTAACTACTGGTCCCAAATTTCTGATATAATGTTTTTAGATTAAAAATCAAAGTGCAAATTATATTACATAATATGCTGGAATTTATAGAATAGAAAAGGGTACATTTATGCACACCTACATTCATTGTTACAATTCCTTCCTCTGAAAGGATACATATTAAACTGATAATATTAATTTCTTTTGGGAAGATTAGCTGATTGACTATGAATAAGGGTAAGACGAAAACATTTAAGTGTATACTCTTTTGTGCTTTTTAAATATTGAACCACATATGTATTATATCTCAAAAAAAAAAAAAACATTGTATAGATATTCAGTAAATCAAGTCAAAAATTCATTGTCGAAGCTGGAGTAGAGTTTTGGATGGAATGCCAGAGTAACGAGGAACCCAGGGCTGATGTGAATGATCCCTAAGGTCTCTTTCAATTTGCTTTGTAGATTTTTGCCTTGGGGTGTGTGTACTTACCAGAGAGAGACAGGAAAGTGAAAAGTCACCCCCTGGGAGGGATGACCCTGCAATCCCTTCTCCTCTATTCTCTTCTAGGGATCTTGTACCCACTCGCCTCACCTGTTCTACAAGTCACCAGATTCAGGGCTTGAACTATGGTTGGCCATATGGGAATACAGTGCCTTGACCACCACATCACCTTCTGGCCCTGCTCTCTTTCAATTTTAAGATCCAATAGTATAATCATGCCCCTATATAGCTAGACAGAAACAAACAGCTGTTTGATATGCACACTACTTTCTGGGTGCCAATCTTTCCTTTTTTTCCTCTTTCCTTTTTTTTTTGTCTCCATTGAGTGGCTCTGTATATTGCATTTTAATTTTGATGGGCCCATTATCTTAAGATCTTGCAAGAAAGAGAAAAGACCTGAGAGTGACAATCGACTACTTTTTAAGATGGTGGCTTTCAGTTTCAAAAATGTTCAGCTTAAATTATGTTAACTCTTTCCATCCCTTTGATAAAGCAAAAATGTGAAAAGCATCCTCTTAAAATAAGGTGAGATATTTGAAAATATCAGAATGGCATGTGCCCCATACAACTAGAATTTCAGTGAAATCATTTTCTCAAAAGTGGTGGAAAATCACTATGATGAGCCCAGAAGTCTTTGAAAATCCTAGATCATTCCTCCCAAGGGTGCTGAGGATTTTTCACTCTGCAGGGAACTGGGGAGATGCCAGACAAAGTAATCATTTTCTGCTTGCTCAAGTTTTGCCTGCAGTTTTCAATTGTATGTAGTGTTTTCCATTTCCTACCCTACAGTGTTACAGAACTGCTGGGAATGACTATGCACATTTATTTTAGAGCAGAACTACAAATCTACATTCAAATGATGAGTTTAATGAGTAGTGCTGAAATCAGTAAGTCTTTGGTACTAATACCACCAATAAGTTCATGGGGAAAAGACAAAAGAGTATAATTGTGACCATTTTTAAAAATATATAAAACAGCTGCTATTTATAGAGCACTGTGGTAGGAACAGTACTAAGGAATTTACCTGCATAATTACATTTAGTCCTCACATTAATCCTTTTTTTTTTTTTTTCGTTTTGGAGAGGTTTCTGCTATAGGGTGCATGTGCTCGCCAGAAAGACAGAGAGACAAAAAGATAGAAAGCAAGAAAACATCCCCCGGAGGGGATAGCCATGCTGCAATCCATTCTCCTGCATTCTCTTCTTGGGATCTTGGGCATGCATGCACACACGCCCAGTATGAGTTTAAGCCACTGGGTCTGGGACTCCAACCGCAGTTGACTACATGGGATTTCAGCGACATAGCCATTATGCTAACTGCTGTTCCCACATCACTCCTATAATGTAGGTACAGTTACTATCCCCACCTTCCAAAGAAAGAAGCTTGGAATGGCTAAGTCACTTGTCCAATTTCATACACTTTTAGGTAGTAGAGCTAGCACTTGAATCTAGGAACTCTTTATCCACAAGTGGCAACCTTAGCTATGTTAAACTGTACTAAACAGATAAAACAATCTAGGTGTAAAAATTAAACTGGACAAGTGTGATGACTTAGAGTACCAGAAGAAAATAAAACGGGCAGTAGCACAGTCATAGTGCCATTTCTTAGAAGGCTTGGGTTCTGCACCCAAGCCAACCTGAACATGATGGGTGCTGTTGTGTGTGGTTATAATCCCAACTAATTGGGAAGCTGGGGCAAGAGATACCTGTCTATGTCTTTCTTCCTTTCCCTTTCCTTCTGCCACCTCTCTTTTTCTTTCTCATGAAGGAGGAAGAAAACAAACTAGACTGTCCCTTTAAAACAGTTGTACATTATTTCTTAATAAAACCATAAAGCCTTGGCTAATTCCATAGTTTTGCCAGTGACTCTGAGCTAATAATACTTTTAAAAAAATTCTCTTGTACTTCTAGATGCAGTAACAATCTCATTTCAGAATTAAAATTGCCAGTTGAGGGCCAGCTGATGGTGTGGTGGTTAAGGTGGCTGGCTATGACATGGCTGACCCTGTTGTTGGAGTCCTAGACTTGGTGGCTTGAAAAATACACTATGTATGTGCATATATGTACCCAAAATCCTGAAAGGAAGAAGAGATGGAGGAGAAGGGATTGCAATATGACCAACCCAATGGGGGAAAAGGGGTGTGCTTTCTCACTTTCTCTCTCTGTCTCTGTCACATACCCTCTGGGAAATTCAAAGAAAAATTTTCCAGTCCATAGGAATCATCAAAGACTCCGAGCTTTGTTTGAAGTCAAAACTCCCACTTCACCTACTACAATAAGTGGCCTCTGTCTCCCATTTGGAAGTGGTGTGGGCAAGGGGGAAGTTACAGGGGAAAGAAATGCTAGGGCCAGATAGCTAGTTAGTATATACAGTCATGATCTCCCTTGGTTGGTTTCTGGGTCTAGCAGCTGTCCAAAGCTGACTCATTACTTCTTGAGGAGTTTTAGTTCACAAAGATTTCCCCACTGGGAAAGACAAAGCTTATGGCAGTGCTATCTTTCAGGAATCCACTTCTAATTCCTCCCCAGACTATGGGCATCCAGTGGTCTGTCTACTCTGTTGGAGTCCTATATTGCCTCCAGGAGGCCTTCTTGGGTGGAATCCAATCTGGATCCATGTTGAGCCCTACAATAAATTTCTGGGAAGCATGGGATAAGTGTAGCAGTTTACCAATGCAACTACCACAACTTTTCACATTTGGACTTTTCTTGAAGTGGACCTGGCATCAGTTCATGTATTTCACAGACTGGCCAACTCTGTTGGAGTCCTATATTGCCTCCAGGAGGCCTTCTTGGGTGGAATCCAATCTGGATCCATGTTGAGCCCTACAATAAATTTCTGGGAAGCATGGGATAAGTGTAGCAGTTTACCAATGCAACTACCACAACTTTTCACATTTGGACTTTTCTTGAAGTGGACCTGGCATCAGTTCATGTATTTCACAGACTGGCAGAGACAAAAGTCCATTTCCCCGATTGGCTTTCTGCATTTCTACCTATTTGGTTAGAAGTAAGGAGTACATATAACTTGCAACCTTCTCTTGTGATAATGAGGTGTGTGTTTGAGTCAGAATTGGTGGTAAATTTTAAAGCATTCCAATAACTCCAAAATATTCTCTAAAAATAGTCTTCTTTCTAGGCCTTTCCAACCTGTTCAACATTCTTAAGGCAATTATGCAAAAGGACCCCAAAGAAAGTTTCTAGAATACTTCTTTTACAAGACCTGCATGTCTTGACTTCTCCTTTTAGGTTTTGGAGGTATGAACAAAGCAATTGTTTTGTTCTCAGTCGTTGAGGTCTTAGCTGAAACACAGACAGGATGTTCCCATTTTAACATCCAACTATAAATGCTCTTTCTATATTGATGAATGGTTCTTATAGGGACTAGAAAGCTTAAAAATGAATAGTTATCCCTTACTTCCCAAACATCTAGCTATTTCTGTTTTCATGATGAAATTTCCTTGAGGCAAAACAAGATGGTGAAATGGGACAGCTTAGATACTAATTCTTTAGGACTGCTCAGTTTTTTAACCTGAAATTATTTTCCCATATTTGAAAATAAGCTTATCTTCTACCATTTTCATTCCAAATCTTGGAGCTTCTGAACCTTCAATTAAGCCTAGCCAACTTAATTATCTTAGCTAAGTGCTTCTTTCTCATTCAGCTTATAGTTCATTTATCCCTTCCTAGGGTATGAGTCATTATGATACAGCTTTATAACCAATATGCTTGTTTGTCTGGAAGTCATTTTAATGTCTTTGAAAGATTGAATTATCATAGTTTATCTGACTTCCATATAAACAGAAAGAAAGAACTGAATTGAAGACCAATAAAACAACCTCTTCTTGATCTTCATCCTCTTTGACTGCCCTGCATCTACTGCACATAAAAGTTCTTAACACAACTTATTCTACTCAGATCCCTGTGACTCCTCCAGGTTTGGTGTGACTTTCTGGAAAACATTTTTTTTTCCCACTTGATTCTGTGGCTGATTCTCTTCCTATTTTCTTCCTATCTATGCCTGCACGTCCTTACCCAAATGAATGTGTTTGTTCCCCTTTCTCTTCCTCAGCAATTACGTCCACTCCTGGGTGTAATGGCCACTCATATGTGGTTAATTCCCCTTGTATTATCTTTACTTTCTTCTCTGTTTGCTGGAACCTACTGTGTATTTAATTTTATTATGGTTCTTATCACTTCAAGGATTAATTATTTGCCTGTAGGACTGTCTCTGCCACCTAATTATTAGGTCATTTAAAATAGGGACATTGGGGCTGGCAGGTAGCTGACCACTTGTTCAAGTCCCAGAACTGGTAGCTTGGTTTCTCACTTTCTGTCTCTCTCTCTCTATCCCTCTCTGGTCAAATTAAAATAAATAAATAAAAATAAATTTAAATAAAGTAATTCTTAAAAAAAAAAAAGAAAATAGGCAGAAGACTTCTTATTCACCTATTCAGTACCACATGTGTAGCAATTTGACAGAAAAATTTCTATCTTCACCCTACTTGTTGAACAGCATCTCCATATCTGGTTAGTCTCTCAATTAAAAACGGATATCACAAATAGAATCATTATTTATTACCAACTCTTCCTTCTGATTTCTCCATCTCACTTCCACAGGAATCACTTTTGTCTTGTCTACCTAACCTAAACAGGCATTAAATCCTGTCTATTCTACCCGGGCAATGTTTTTCCATTTGATCCTCATTTCATTTCCAACTCAAAATCTTTCTTACTTTTGTCCTGTATACCTACGTTAATTTTCTAAAACTCAGTTGTGCTACAGAGAATGTATAGGTTTTTTAAGTCAAGCATATCTGGGTTCAAATCTTCATTCAGCTGTTAAATGCTAAGCAATTTACTTAACTTCTTTGAACTTTAATTTTTAGGATGTGCACTATAATAATTAACTCCTTCATTAGATATAAGTTTTTTAAGGCAAGAATTTTACTTGACTGTTCATGCTCATAAATCAACCATAGGTCCTGTAACAGCTGTTACTCATTGATGCTATGGGCAGAAAAAATGACCATGATATCTACCTCACAATGCTACAGTAAGGGGAACCAGCAGTTAGCATAATAGCTATTTTGCTGGACTCCCACGTAGTCGACCGCGGTTCGTGTCCCAGACCCGGTGGCTTAAAACTCACGCCGGGCGCGTGTGTGTGCATGCCCAAGATCCCGAGAGGAGAATGGAGGAGAAGGGATTGCAGCATGACCATCCACCCTGGGGGGTGATTTCTTGCTTTCTGTCTCTATGTCTCTGTCTGTCTGTCTGGCAAGTGCACGCGCCCTATAGCAAAAAAAAAAAAAAAAAAAAACCAAACCAAACAAAACAAAAAAACCTCTCCAAAAAGAAAAAAAAAAAAAGCAATGCTACAGTAAGAAATAAATGTGGTAATACAAGTCAAGAAACTCAAATAGATCCATGGAGGATCCCATGTACAAGATAATCATGATTCTTTTTTTTTTTTTAGAATTATTTAAATTTACTATTATTATTTTCCAGTTTCATCAGAGAGAGACAGAGAAAGAGAGAGAAAGTGATAAAGCAAGCCACCAGGCCCAGGACTTGAACCGTGGTCAGCCATGTGGGAATTCAGCACCTTTAATGACCACACCACCTGACAGCCCATATAACAATGATTCTTTACATGGCACCAGACAAGCGCCCTACCAGCAGCCAGCACCACTGCCAGCCATAGAAAGGACACCATTTTTGGACTTCCCATTTGTCCTGGCCCTCCACCTAACACTGTTAGAAATGGAAGAATGACCTAATTAAGTGGCAAAAGTTTGAGATAGAAAACATAAGCAACTAAATTTGGGGATAGAATAAAAGTAAAGTTCAATCACAAGATAAACCTAAAAGACGTGGCATTGGCTTTGAGATTAGACCATGGGTGGAGACATAAAGAACAGTAGGGAGCTTCTTAGTGGAAGCTAGAAAGGCAGTAATAAGGACATTAACACTGGAGGTTGGAAGAAAGGCTCTGTCTCATAGAGAGATGGAAGATTTGACAACACTGTCACCCTGGTAATGGCAACATGAGGGATAAGAAATAAAACTAATCAATGTGTGGGTCTGCAAAAGTGATTACCAGGCAGAATATTGATAGTGTCAATTATCTTCTTTTGATGATAAAGTGAGGAAAAAGGGAGAAGACCTAAAAAAATAACAATTTGAATTTCAAGCAGAATTTAAAGGAAAGTTTTCTAACCTAAAAGTTTCAAAGTTGGACAATAAAACTGTTTCTCAGTCCAAGTCTCTCCAGATGGCAAAACATTGGCAAAGTTAGAAATGGCTTTGGGAAAAGATCAAACCCAGGGTGATGCTAGTATAATGTCATTTCAGATCAAGGTTAAGACAAAGATGCATTTATAAGATTCTTTGTTAAGTCTTTGTTAAGATTAAAGTCTATGCTCTCTAGACTTTGTCATTTAGACATAAGAAATCTGCTAAAAAATTGTAAGAGTATGATTTTGAAACCATTTCAGGTTGGAAAAAAAAAAAGACATGCAAAAAAAAATTTTTTTTTTTTTGAGAGATTTTCACTATAGGGCGCGTGCGCTAGCCAGACAGACAGAGAGAGACAGAGGGACAGAAAGCGAGAAATCACCCCCCAGAGGGGATGGTCACGCCACAATCCCTTCTCCTCCATTCTCCTCGGGATCTTGGGCATGCACACACACGTGCCCGGCATGAGTTTTAAGCCACCGGGTCCGGGATGCGAACCGTGGTCGACTACATGGGAGTCCAGCAACATAGCCATTACGCTAACTGCTGGTTCCCAACATGCAAAAAATTTAAGGACAATAGTCTACGCTACCCTAACTCTCACTTCAAGGTTGAAAGGTACCTACTTTTTTAAATGTATGTATAACTTAACCCCAATAAGTTTGAGTGGCTTCTGTCTAGATATGCTAACCCTAAGAAGCATGCGTGACTTATGTATAATGATGCTAATCCCAATAAGAGTCACAGGAGTCCACAAAGATTCTACGATAATTTTCAGAAAAGGTACTAACAGCTGAGACAAAAAGGGACTGAGGTAGTTCAAAATAAATCACAGTTTCCTAGACCTCTAATATTCAATAGTCAGGAAGTAGAATGCAGAAATTCCTCAACTGAAAACATGGGCCATTAATTCTGGCCTATAGCTCAAAAATAGAGCCAAAACAAGGGAACAAGAATTGGTACTAATCGAGGTACACTTCCTTATACTGGAGTAGAGGAGATTAGGAACATGAGCCTTGCTGGCTATCAAAATTTCTATAAATAGGTGATACTAAGTGCTGCCTGTTTCCCCCATTTTGAAAGAGAAAATTTACTATTATTTGTTGGTTAGGCAAAAGAGTTGAGTAAATAGCTTGAGGTTTCTGTATCCAAGAAAACTTTTTTTTTTTAAAGCATTACTCATTTAACCTTATTTGTTGTTGTTGTTATTATTATTATTATTATTATTTATTTGCTATTGGGCACAGTGTTCACCAGAGAGAGCCTAAGAGAGAGACGGAAAGTGAGAAAGCAAGCTGCCAGGTCTGGGACTCAAACAGCAGTACGTCATGTGGGAAGTTCAACACCTTAATCCCCATGCCAATTGCTGGCTCCTAAGAAAACATTTTTTTTCTGAGAAGTTTTTGCTATATGGCATGTGCACTCGCCAGAAAGACAGAGAGAGACAAAGAGACAGAAAGTGAGAAATCATCCCCCAGGGGGGATGGCCAGCTGCAATCCCTTCTCTTCCATTCTCTTCTCAGGATCTTGGGCACTCATGCACATGCGCCCAGCATGAGTTTAATCACCAGGTCCAGGACTTGAACCACAGTCGACTACATGGGAGTCCAGTGATGTAGCCATTATGCTATCTGCAAGTCCCAAGAAAACTCATTGTTAACTGGATCTAATTTAGATGAAAAAATTTTGAACTTTCTTGGGTCTGAGTCTGATGTTACAAAAGGATGAAATTTGGGGAGGCAGAGTAGAGAGGAAGAATTAGAATATTTTTTATATGGCAGGAATATGAATTTTATTTTTTTGGAGAGGTTTTTGCTATAGGGCACGTGCGCTCGCCAGACAGAGAGAGACAGAGACAGAAAGTGAGAAATCACAGAAAAGGTACTAACAGCTGAGACAAAAAGGGACTGAGGTAGTTCAAAATAAATCACAGTTTCCTAGACCTCTAATGTTCAATAGTCAGGAAGTAGAATGCAGAAATTCCTCAACTGAAAACATGGGCCATTAATTCTGGCCTATAGCTCAAAAATAGAGCCAAAACAAGGGAACAAGAATTGGTACTAATCGAGGTACACTTCCTTATACTGGAGTAGAGGAGATTAGGAACATGAGCCTTGCTGGCTATCAAAATTTCTATAAATAGGTGATACTAAGTGCTGCCTGTTTCCCCCATTTTGAAAGAGAAAATTTACTATTATTTGTTGGTTAGGCAAAAGAGTTGAGTAAATAGCTTGAGGTTTCTGTATCCAAGAAAACTTTTTTTTTTTAAAGCATTACTCATTTAACCTTATTTGTTGTTGTTGTTATTATTATTATTATTATTATTTATTTGCTATTGGGCACAGTGTTCACCAGAGAGAGCCTAAGAGAGAGACGGAAAGTGAGAAAGCAAGCTGCCAGGTCTGGGACTCAAACAGCAGTACGTCATGTGGGAAGTTCAACACCTTAATCCCCATGCCAATTGCTGGCTCCTAAGAAAACATTTTTTTTCTGAGAAGTTTTTGCTATATGGCATGTGCACTCGCCAGAAAGACAGAGAGAGACAAAGAGACAGAAAGTGAGAAATCATCCCCCAGGGGGGATGGCCAGCTGCAATCCCTTCTCTTCCATTCTCTTCTCAGGATCTTGGGCACTCATGCACATGCGCCCAGCATGAGTTTAATCACCAGGTCCAGGACTTGAACCACAGTCGACTACATGGGAGTCCAGTGATGTAGCCATTATGCTATCTGCTAGTCCCAAGAAAACTCATTGTTAACTGGATCTAATTTAGATGAAAAAATTTTGAACTTTCTTGGGTCTGAGTCTGATGTTACAAAAGGATGAAATTTGGGGAGGCAGAGTAGAGAGGAAGAATTAGAATATTTTTTATATGGCAGGAATATGAATTTTATTTTTTTGGAGAGGTTTTTGCTATAGGGCACGTGCGCTCGCCAGACAGAGAGAGACAGAGACAGAAAGTGAGAAATCACCCCCCAAGGGGAAATGGCCACACCGCAATCCCTTCTCCTCCGTTCTCCCCTTGGGATCTTGGGCACGCATACACACACGCCCGGCATGAATTTTAAGCCACCAGGTCCAGGACACAAACCGCGGTTGACTACATGGGAGTCCAGTGACATAGCCATTACGCTAACTGTTGGTCCCAGGAATATGAATTTTTATGTGTTGTATAGATAGTGGTAGATTATTTTTACAAAGATTATTGTGAAAATATCTACCATATACAATATAACCTTTCACTCCCCTCTCAAGATATGGAGTGTATTTTTCCTCTCCTTAGATTTGAGATGTTTCAATCACTGTTTTAAACAAAAGAATAAGAGCAGATATTATGCTTTGTAACTACTGAGGCTTGTCCTTAAAAGTTCAGTAACTTCCACCTTTGCCACTTAGAATAGTCCTTAGATTTGGCCTACCAAGTTTTGAGGAAGTCTAAGCAGCAGCAGGGAGAGGCTCATGTGAATAAAAATTGAAACTTCAGAAAACTAGCCCAAGCCGAGCTCTTTCTCATTTTTAGACCCCATTTTTTTGTTTCACTCATTTATGTGGAAGTGCTCTGGAAATTAAAAGGGGGTTATAAACATTTATTACTTTGCTTTGTATTTTAGTTATAGACATATTTTCTCTACAAAACTACAAATTCCTTAAGAGCAATGAGTGTCAATTTTGTTCTTGTTTCATCCTCCGTGCTAAAATAGCTTTAAACATAGTAATCAAACCATTCTCTCTCCCTCTTCTCTCTTTCTCACAGACACACACACAGACACACACAGACAACAGACACACACACACACACACACACACACATTTATTATATCTAAGTTCCAAAAAAATGAGGTAGGAAACAGGGACCGTAAGACTATAGTTGGGTATAGGCCCCAAAAGACTAAGTATGTATGTTTGTATGTATTTATTTATTTTCACAGAGACATTTTTGCTATAGAGTGCGTGAACACACCAGAGAGACTGAGAAAGACAGAGAAATAGAAAGTGAGAAATCACCACCCCCAGTGAGGATGACCACGCCGCAATCCATTCTCCTCTTAGGTTTGGGCATGCACGCACATGCACTCGACATGAATTTTAAGCCAGACAGAACTGCAGTTGCCTATGTGAGAGTCCAACAACGTAACCATTATGCCACCTGCTGGTCCCACAAAATGGCAAAGTTTTAAGAGACAAAGCCACTCTAGGTTGCTGGTTTGGAGGAGATGGCTTGCACCAGTGGCAACATGACCTAGGCAACATGACCTAGACCTAAAACAAAGGCTTTTTTCCAGGCCCAAACACATTCCAGGAAGAAGTTTCTGGACAAAGAATCTCCTGACCTTTGTGCTCACTTCAAAATTAGGAGAAGAATGACTAGACCGCCCAGCACGTGCCCTCCATCCCCACCAGGAGCAGAACACGCAAGAGAAAAAGCCCAGATAAAACCTTCTGCCCCAGTTTTTCCTCAGCAACCCACTTTCTGGGATCCGGTCTCTGCTCAGGAGCTCTGTTCTTCTTTCCCCCACTTAATAAACTCCTTTTCTTATCCTCCCCTCACCTCACACAAAAATCTAAATTTAATTCCTATAAAAATATAGACTCTTAGACATGATGAATGAGACTCTTTACAATGGCTCCTACACTTTCTCTGGTCTCATTTCCAGCCACTCAGCTACTCTCATTGGAGATTTACAATAGTGGAAACTATAAAAAACATGGAATGTGTGATCAAAAGAGTTTGGGAATCCCTAGATGACAGAGCGCTATTTTGTAGAACCTATGACAGAGCTAGCTATTGATTTCTTAAGATTCATTCTTTCCTTTTCCTTTAATAATAGATCTCTGAATGTTAGCTGGGCATATGACTATCCAAAATATGGACTATATTCCATCTCATTGAAACAAGATACAGCGATGTAACTAATCTCTGGCTAATGAGATGAAAGTAGAAATGGCATGTGCAGCTCCTAAAAAGCGTTGTTAAAGGTGAGGTTGAGTACTTCTACAGCTTTTCTGCATCCTGCTGCTGACCTATGGATATTATGGAACCCAGGACCATAGAGCAGAAAATGGTAGAACAATAAAATGTAAGGATCCCAAGTTTCTAATGACCCTGGGGCTGCTATAAATCTCCAAAGTGCTTATCATAGAATTAATTTCTGTGTCAGAGCCATAAATTTTAAAACACTCTTATTTGGGCATCTCTTTCACTCACAGTTGAAACTAGTCATTTCCAATAACCATACTTAAATTGTGGGAGAATGGTTGAATGAGCAATTCTCCAACTATTTGGATACTCCTATGCAGACAAGGTTCTTATTTCAGTCAATGCTTAAATCTTTTCTGGATTAACCCAACTCATAGATAGAAAGGTATCACTTTTATAAATAATATGATTGGGTTTACTTTCAGTTTTTGTTTTTCATTCTAACTCAACCTCGCTTTTGTGTGACTTTTTGACAATAGCATCACATTCCTAATACCCATTTCAAGTGAAGAATCACTGAAATGTGACATGCAATTTCAGAGCAAAAGAGAAAAAAAAGAGCTGCATTTTCTTCCTATGCACAAGAGAACAAGCCAGGACAAGCACCGTCTTGCACATTCTTTCTTTTCTCAGATTCCTTCACTCACTATTTCCCAAGTCTCTACACAGAGATGAAAAATAGAAAATATTGAGGCAATTGAACTACAACCATGTTGTCAATATTTCCAAGATGACCTTATCTGGCCCATGTAGCTTTTTCCTGGCCCTACCTCAGCCATATTTCCCTGATGCTAGGTGTAAGTGCTGATGACTTTATAATAAGCAGCACACGAAGCATCAGCTGTGAGGAAATCTTGCCATGAAAATACCCAAATTAGTGGGCAGAAATGGAGAAGACACTCTGGGTCATTTCTATTTTGGAGGTAAAGAAGTGATCTCAATAGAAAGTCCTAAGTGTCAAAAGAGACAGATGTGCTTTGTTATTTAAAAAAATACATTTACTTAGCCAGTTGAAAAGTTAAATTATTAATTGCTTTCATTCTTTAAAATAATACATTATATCGCCACATTTTTAGGAACCAAATTGTTTGAAACCTTTTCTTTTCCATTAAGATTGTTTTCAGTAGGTTCATTAAACTTCATGATTGAAACATCCTCCCTCTTCTTTTCTATTATATGCCCTTCACTTTACTTGAGACTTTATTGAAGGCTTGACTTTTACAATGAAAGAGGTTTGAAATCAGCCAACCACCAATAATTGGGTAACTGATGGCTATGGTTGATATGCATAGAGAGAATGAAGAGAAGATGGGGACTATGATGAGCAGAGAGAGCTGATTTTGAAGCTTGGAATTCTAGTTCTAGATCATTGCTGCTCAGATTGGTGCTACCCAGGCTCCCTGTACTTTGTAAATTTTTTATAAAGGTATGTGATTGACTTCCTAATAAATAGAAGTGATTGATATTTTGGATATTAGCCTTGGATATTTTATGGAAAAAATCAAGCAATGTTATGTCATACCTACTCCATGATGTAAATAGCTACTCGATGTGTAATTCCAATTAAGACTTGGTCCCCGTCTTGGAAAACTCATATTTGATGAAGAACACAGGCATTGTTTTCTTCAAGAAACTTGGTCTACAAGAACGGAAACCAGAGAGTAGGAAAATAAGGGAAATCATAACAGCTTTACTTCTAATAGCTAAAAGCTGTAACACTCAAATGTTCTTCAGTGAGTAAATAAGCTGTGCTATATTCCCATGATGGAACACAATACAGCAACAAACAGGAGCAGGACTGATGAATGCAATAACTTGCATGGATCTCAGGGGTATTATTTCAAGTAAAAAAAGCTTACAGCAAAAGGCTGCATCATATGCAATTCTACTTATATAACAAATTTATTTTTTTAAATATTTCTCATAGTTTGTCTTTATACAGTCAATCTCTGTGTATCATTACAGCTTGTAAAATGAATTTTCCCAGCATGAATACCCCGTATTAGTACAGTTAAAGATACTATCATACACATGACCATCAAGAGATAGTTTTCCGTTTTCATGTTCCTTAAATGTTTTGCTTCTTTATTTATATAAGATTTCTAAATGACACAATTGTAGAGATGGAAACAAATCAGTGCTTGGCAGGGTTAGAGCTGGGGGAAGGCCTAACTTCCCCCCAGAAGTAGCATGAGGGAATTTCATTGTGGTGATGAAATAGTTCTGTGTCCTGGTTATGTGAATCTTTACAACTATACAGGAAATAAAGTGTCACAGTACTACAAATAAACTAAGAAAAAAGGAGTTCATATAAAAACTGAATAAAGGCTATAGTTAATAATATTGTACTAGGGCCAGTATGTTGAGACACTGGACTCCCACATGGCTGACTGCAGTTCGAGTTCTGGATACAGCGATTAGAAACTCATACCGGAACCAGTAGTTAGCGTAATGGCTATGTTGCTGGACTCCCATGTAGTCAACCGCAGTTCAAGTCCCGGACCCGGTGGCATAAACTCATGCCGGGCGTGTGTGCATGCATGCCCAAGATCCCAAGAGGAGAATGGAGGAGAAGGGATTGCGGCATGGCCATCCCCCCTGGGGGGGTGATTTCTCGCTTTCCATCTTTCTGTCTCTCTCTGTCCTCTCTGTCTGTCTGGTGAGTACACATGCCCTATAGCGAAAACCTCTCAAAAAAAAAAAAAAAAAAGAAACTCATACCAGGTGTGCATGTGTGCATGACCAAAATAAAAGGAGGAGAATAGAGGAGAAGGAACTGTGACATGACCATACCCTCCAGATGTGATTTTTTCAGTTTCCTTCTCATTGTTTCTCTCTCACATACTGTATGGTAAAAACTTAAAAAAAAATTAGTATTGTACTAGAGACAATTTCTTAATTTTGATGATACAATATATTATGTAAGATGTAAACTTTGGGAGGTAGAGTTGGTTGAGGGTATAGGGAAGTCGTGTACTATTCTCGCAAATTCCTGTGGATTAAGTCATTTTGAAATAAAGTTTCAAAATTGAAAAAAGAAATCCATGTATAAGACTGGAGGGCAAAAATTTAGCCAGCTCTCTTGGAAGACTGGAAGGTGGAAATGAGGAGCCACTTTAAGGAACACTCTTATTGCTGCTTCACTTGGTCAGGTCTGCTTCATTCTCTCTCTTTGAAATGGTTTTGTTTTTAACTTCTATCTCCATGTGACAGAAAATGAGGAAGTTGCAGTTTCTAAGTTTTACATCTTTATTAATGAGATGAGACCAGAAGAGAACTGGAATTTTCTGATCCTAATTCTAAATGTTTTGGGAAGGGACTAACATACACTGACCCAGCCTGGGTTACTCTTATATTAAGAAATTACTGCCAGCGAAATTGAATCACAAAGTATCAATAATGTGCATTTTCCAGGGAAGGGAGACTAATCTGGGGCTAGATTGACATACCAAAGAGTGGAACTAGGCAATCACATTGATTGCATTACAAAGTGGAAAATGTTATGCCACTTGTATGAAGAATATGCCACAAGGCATAACAGATAGATTGCCTATCCATTTGGCTAACTTCTAGCACTGCGTTTTTCTTGGTATTCTAGAATATGGTATACACCAATCCCCTCCAGAGAATTTATAACTAACTTGTTCACTCCTTGAAGTTAGTGGCTTGGTGACCACATTGCTAAGCTCACAGCAGATGCTCCATGAACAAATAGGCAAGTCTTCTGTGGGATATCTGTCATTCAAGGTAGTGTAGATAAAATCCTCATAGCAAACAATCCTTAAACCTTGATGGTTATCACAACAAATGTTTATTTCTTTCCTAGATCTTACTGACCTCTGTCTTCTATTGGTGTGCTAGTGTGGGGTTTGGTCTCTGTTTTATATTATAGTCTCGGAGGGACTCAGGCAGTCTGAGACCCCACCTTTGGGACCTTTGCTGCTCCCTGTGCACAGGAAAGGGGAACAGGGAATGATGCCTACTGGCTTTTGAAAGCTTCCTTCTAGAGATGATGCACACATCATTTTCATTCACGATTTTTTGATCAAAGTCACTAACTTTCTCACACCTTGTTCTTTGCTCTTGGGGTGAGGCAGAGTGCCAGAAGGAGACCCAGAGAAATGGCTGAAGAGTAGCAGTCATCTATCCCAACTGTAGAAGCATGACTTGTTCAAAAGTCTCTTAGGATGACTGATTTCTACATCCTTCAGCAATACACACAGTTTCTCAGTAGCTGCTCAGTTTCCACGTCTTCCTCTAGCAATTCTACTTTGCGGTATCTAAAGTCTAACAGGGGTAAGAACCTTCATTGCCCTATCATGGGTCATTTTGTCTTCTGTTTGTTCTTCATAAACTGATGTATATAGTGTTTGATTTACTTACCTGAGGTTTTTATCATCAGTAGTAAAAGCAGACCTTTATCTTACATTTAAAAGCGACTTGGTCTGGTAATAATCATGTTGTGCATTTTTTTATTGTTTTACTTTTAGATGTGTTTGCCTTCAAAATTACAAAAGGGTGAAGTGATGGTATAAATAACCTCAAAAACCATTTTGCTCCCCTCTTACTTTGATTAATTCCCCTTTATGGTTAGGCTTCTGCCCCAGGGCAGGGTGTAAGTAAAAGTAGGGACAGTAGACTGCCCAGTGAATGAGATACAGACTCACGCACAGATTATAAAATCATTCAATAGATAGTGTGGTGGGGCTTTAAGGAAATACGCTTTTACAAAGAAGGACTTCTGTGACAAGGGAAAAAGACAATAAAACAAAACAACAACCAAAACCCACAAACATTTAAAGGACATAAGAAATCAAAGGAAGTTGGAGAAGGGAAAGGGCCTCCCAGTAATAATCCTGAGTGGTAAAATAGTGGGACAGGAAATCTGTTGAATAAATAGATACTCTCAGGACCAGCAGTTAGTGTAATGGCTATGTCGCTGGACTCCCACGTAGTCGACTGCAGTTCGTGTCCCAGACCCGGTGGCTTAAAACTCACACAGGGCACGTGTGCATGCGTGCCCAAGATCCCAAGAGGAGAATGGAGGAGAAGGGATTGCGGTGTGACCATCCCCCCTGGGGGTGATTTCTCGCTTTCTGTCTCTCTGTCTCTCTCTGTCTGTCTGGCGAGCGCATGTGCCTTATAGCAAAAACCTCTCAAAACAAAACAAAACAAAATAAAATAGATGCTCTCTCCATCAGCGATAGCACAAAGCACGTAGCTGCAGGATGAAGGAGCTGGAAGGTCATGAGAAAAGATGAGTATGAAAGAGGGCTCTGGAGAACAATGAAGACTTTTTTATATTATTATTCAATAGCTGCTTCTCTATACTAGGAGTAACAAAGATGAAAGGCAGACTTCATCTACTTCATAATCTTACCTGTGGCTGATCCTAATGAAAATTCCTATTTCCAAATGCTTCAGTGTTCAAAGCACGATAGATTTTAGATATAAAAGTCACAACCGGTCTTACTTCTTATCGGGCTAGTACTTAACCCACAGTGGACTTTATATTACTCCAAAGAAGGCATCGGGGGAGAGCTTGAATAATCTGATGAATTAACACCACAGAGAGAATGATTGAGAGTGTCAGTGTTGGTTCATGAGACAACACATTTTGTTTCATTTGTGTCCTTGTTTTTGATGATTGCTCCAGGATTTACAAGACCCATCTTTAACCACGGTCTACTTTCAAAGAACATAACAATTCACGTACAAGGACAATGGAAAAAAAGAAAATATAAAAAGGGAGGAGAGAAAGTGACAAATAACTTACAAAAACTTTCTTTTTGTTCTGTTTCAGGGACCTGTTTTACAAAACAAAGCCCAGTAACATTATCAAGCGAATTTAATATAGTCTTCCATGTTGGTATCTACCCTCAGGACTTATTCCTCCAATGTCCTTAGCTAACAGTAAAAGGGTTGTCTAGTTTCCCTTCTCTCCTCAATATTACATGGCGATTTCAAAATAATTTCTCATCTTTAAAATATATGCTCATGTATTGAGAGATTTTTGAATAATAATCAATGATAAATAGCAACCTATGGCAGAGAGTAGAATGGAAAATAACAGGTGGCAGGAAGGAGCTTAAAGAAGAAGGGAGCTGCTCCCTGGGAGACCATCAAGATCAGTCCAGTTATATAGTTTTTAATTGATTTTCAAGAAGATTTACAGGTATTAAAACAAAATCATTTTAGCTTACAGAATAAAAATATTAAAGAGGGGAAATAGAGTCCAGCAGGTGACATAGAGGTTAAGGCACTGGATTCCCACATGGCTGACCACAGTTCAAGTTCCAGACCAAGAGGCTTGAAACTCACCTTAGTTATGTGTATAAATGCCCAAAGTCCCAAGAGGAGGAGGGATTGTAGTATGGCCATCTTTCTTGAGGGGTGATTTCTCACTTTCTCTCTCTGTGTCTTGCTCTATCTCTCAGGCAAGTGCACATACCCTATAACAAAAATCTCTCTCTTCTCAAAAAAAAAAAAAAAGAGTATAATGCTAGACCTATCAAAGAAAAACTCTAAAAGCAAAAATACTCAAAGGATAGTGGGAGGAGGGTAGGAAGTTAGTGGCTAATGGTTATGAAAGTACAGTCAGACAACAGGAAGAAGTTATAGTCTTCTATAGTAAAGGAGGGTAATTGCAGTTAACGATAATTTACCATATATATCAAAATAGCTGAGAGGACTTGGGATGACTCTAACACAAAGTCATCTTAAGTGCTTGGGATGATAAACATGCTAATTACATTTTCATCATTTGATCTTTACACTTTGTACTGAAATATCAAAAATTACACTGTAAACATGTACAATTATGATATGTCAATTCAAAGTTTGAAAAAAGAACACTGGGGACCAGCAGATGGCATAATGGTTACGTCACTGGACTCCCACATAGTGAATTGTGACTTGAGTCCCAGACCCTGTGGCTTAAAACTCACCCTAGGCACACATATGTGTGTGCCCAAAATTCCAAGAGAAGAATGGAGAAGAAGGGATTTCTGTGTGACCATCCACCTTGGGGGGTGGTTTCTTACTTTCGCTCTGTCTCTGACTCTCATGTGACCTATAGCAAAAAAAAAAAAAAAAGAAAAAGAAAAACACAAACCTCTCTCTAAAAAAAAATACAATCAAACACTGAATAGAAACAACGTAGGCAGCATCAAATTATAAGTGGCTCCATAAAATATCAGTCAGTTAAGAAAAGGTCTGGAGACCAGCAAATGGTGTATTGGTTAATCACTGGACTCTCAAGGAGTTGATCATAGTTCAAGTTTTGGATCTGGTGGCTTAAAACTTGCACTGCGTATACGTGCATGAGTGCTCAAAAATCCCAAGAGAAGAATGGACGAAAAGGGATTGCAGCATTGCCATGCACCCTGGGGGTGATTTTTTTGCTTTCTGACTCTCTCTCTCTATTGAGTGCACATGTCCAATAGCAAAAATCTACAAAAGAAAGAAAGAGAGAAAGAGAGAAAAAGAAAGAAGGAGAGGAGTCAGCAGTTAGCGTAATGGCTATGTCGCTGGACTCCCACGTAGTTGACCGTGGTTCTAGTCCCGGACCTGGTGGCTTAAACTCACACTGGGCGCATGTGTGTGCGTGCCCAAGATCCCAAGAGGAGAATGGAGGAGAAGGGATTGCGGCGTGGCCATCCTCCCTGGGAGGTGATTTCTCTGTTACTGTCTCTTTGTCTCTCTCTGTCTGTCTGGCGAGCGCACGTGCCCTATAGCAAAAACCTCTCAAAAAAAAATAAAAGAAAACGAAAAAAAGAAAGAAGGAGAAAGAAAGAAAGGAAGGAAGGAGTCTTATTCATTATGGTCACAAAAGTAGTTTTGTCTCTATTCAGTAAGTGAAGCTTTTTACTATTAGGAGATTTCATTATTATTATTTTTGTAATAATAAGTGATGAATCTGTCAGCAAGAACTAAAATGTGTGTATACACAGATGCATATATTTCAGTTCTTCAAATTTCTGTTCTTCTTTCTGTTCAACTTGTCCAAGATTTGCTGTGTTATTCCAGCTCATCCAGGCTCTGTCCTCCATGAAATCACAGCCTTCAATTAATATAGAATTTGTTCTGAATTCTCTGGTCATTACATTCTTCAATGAAGCATGTGCTGTCATACCTCACTGTGAAAACTGAATTGCAAGTTTCCCAAAGGCTAGCTCTGAATTTGTGCTGCTGATTTTCCTGGGCACAGAGGGTCAGTGACATTTATTTGGTTTGGATTCCCTATCTTCCATGGATAGAAGAATTTGTAATTTGAAGAAGTACTTCTACTGATTATCTATGTAATCTTAGGGTATTCCGTAATGTAGTACTTACTCTTCAGGCCTAGGTTTATGATGGGCAGTGAAGACTCCAAAAATACTTAAATGTAAATTCAAATACTTTCTGGAACCAGGCCTATAATGAAACCAGTGTGCAAGCCTATGGTAAAGGATACAGGGTCTGTGAAAAACTTAGAAAATATAATTCTTCTAACTATCCTATGAGGTCAAGCTTATTAACTGTGTTTTATAGATGGGGAAATTAAGAGAGAGAGAGAGGTTGTGTAAGTGACTTACTCAAGGTCACAAAGCTTGCCAGAGTAAGAGTTATGTTTAGCCCAGGCCATCTGGCACTAGAATCTATTCTCTGGGTAGTAAGTATAATTTGGAAACCTAAATAGCAGGAGGTCTACAAGGACTGAATGTTGTAGAATGAGAAAAGAACACAAATAGGTTAAACAATCTGGGCCATAGTCAAGGAACTAAGAAAGAGACTTCATAACGGCTTTCCTTGGCTAGGAAACTTTTCTTCCTCTTGTGAGGTGGGAAATCCATCTCTGAGCAAGGCCAGGCCAGGGCCTGCAAGACCAAGTGCCAATGGGCACCCCTGATGGAAAGGCAGTGTTGTAGCACAGAGCATTCTGAAAAGTAGAAGGTCCAGCTAGGTGGTGCAGTGGTAAAGCACTGCTCAAGCCATGCTGGATCCATGTGTAAAATCTTGGGTTCAGTCTCCCAGTTGACCTTTTCTTCATGGGTACGCACACCAATAACCCTAGCAGGCTGGGAAAGCTAGGGGGTATCATGTCTTGAGATGCTGTCGAGGGTGATTTTCTCTTTCTCTCTCTAAATAAATAAATAAACTTTAAAAAACAAAACATAATTGTGAGTAGCATGTTAGGGGTTCTAAAAATAAAATTTAAAAAGACCTGAGGAACTCACAAAGAGAAGGAGTGTAGATACTGCTAAATATCTCTAAAATCTATAAAAGTTTAGGAAATATTTCAAGTGGAAAACTACATGCTAAACTACTGGGAATGTTGAAATTGAGGTGGAGACAAGGAATCATTGTTAAACTGGGAGAAAGACTTATAATCAAATAGCTTATTTCCCATGATCTAGCAGTTTTCTTAAATGTCTACTAAAGATGAATGATACCAGTTCCTCTCTCCTTCCAGAAGAACTGAGAACAGCTCTTGGGGAGTTCAGTGATCTCCACCATCAATAAAAAAAGTCAGTAAAAAATGACGTGAGTGATTTCCAACATAATGCCCTCCGTCCCAATATTCATTCTGCTCCTTTGCTAACCCATGTCCTTGAAGTCTCTCTTTCTTCCCCATAAGCTTTACATTACCACTCAAATTTTAGCCAGCAGAGTCAGAGTATAGGCTTGGTCTGACTTCTTACTACACAGTCGATGGAGGAAAAGTATGATGATAGTGGGATCTTGGGACTGAGTGACTGGGACAGCACTGGTGTGGAAAACAGGCCCTTTGTTATTCTACAAACCTGCTCTAAGGCTACTTTACAGTCCCAATCCCAAAGGTTGGGAGGGAAACTTAATTAATATGTTTCAGTCACCATAAGCACCTCAAGGAAAGGTAGCGTACTGCAGTAATTCTGAAAAATGTTTTCCACCTCTGTAGATTTCCCCTGGGATACTCTGTTGGCCAGACACATAAAAATCTTCCTGCCTTTTGCTCTTTTTTCCATACTCTCTGATGAAGCTGATTGCAGACCCAGTCAGCTTGTTATACCTGTCAACCAACTGGAAGAAGGGAAGAAAGAAACATTTCTCGTCATTTGCTGGGACTCAATGCTAAATCAACTGGTTCTGAGCTTTAGCTGAAGGAGATGTGTACATGTGTTACTGCTAACTTGAGTCTACATAATGGTGCTTTAGGGTGGGCAATAATTGAGTATGAAATGGCTCTCACAGATGAATAGTTTTTTCATTTTTGTCAACAAAACATCCTGGTGTTAGTAGGGCTCTGTTGGTAACTGTGGTTGGCTGCTTTATGTGGAACCTTGACTGGTAATCCTCATAAGTGGGTTTCCAAATGCTCGTGTATCTTAACACATAGGCATGAGGATAAAGGGCTGGTGTCCAACTGGTTCAATACAGACACTCTGACGTCTGGGTGCTTTGATGAAATGGCAAGACATGCCAGAATCCTCAAAGCATCTGGGCTGGGTGTTGGTAAGCTTGAGGAACCCTGAAATAATACTCTTTTCTAACAGGCAATAGGCCAAGGATGAAAAGAAGCCAGGCTGCTTAGAAATGAAAACACCTGTTTGGTGAAAAAGGGATTTTTTTTCCACCGTCATTTCTCTTTGATTTTTAGGCAGTTGCTCATGAGCGGAACTGATCATGACCCTATGTTTTTCCTTTATCCCCACGTCAGAGTCACTTGTCCTTTCTCTTGGAAGTCTGCTGATTGTAAGTCTGTGCTTTAGACAGGCTCTCTTCATTGCCTAAGTATTCTGAACCCAGATTGCTTTTCTATTCCTCAACTGAATAACAAACCTCTTTCATCAGTTACTCAAGTTTTAGCCTTTCTACAGTAGATCTTCCGAGTGTGGGATCAGATTGTCTATGTCTAACATAATCTCTTCCTATAGGAAATATTTTTTTACATCCTGACTGTGCCTACTGTTTGTAAACAACAAAAATTGTTCATTTTTATTGTTCATTTCCTAAAATCTTCCTATCCCTGCTCCCACATTACTTCTTAATTCTAGTCATCATCTCTATTTGCTTAATAATGTAGCTACTGAATAAACCTATAAAATCTGCACCCTCTGCCTAGCTATGGGTATCATCAATCATCTTCTCATATTTGATTGTTTGTTTATTCAAAGATTATTTATTGCTGTGCCTGCTAGACCCAGGAAATGGGGCACCATCTATTTTTTTTTTTCAAAGAAACTATGGTCTAATAAAGAAGACAAATGTGACAAAATTATGCTATAGGAAAGTACATTTGAGTCAGAGGTTAACCCAGAAAAGATAAGCAGTTAAAGGTAGTACGTTATCTACAGGGTAGTGTGTGTGTTGAAAGCATTGATGTAACTACATAGGATATGCAAATTAAATTATGCTACTTAATGAAGGCATTTATTGCTGGATAGAAAAACACATACATATGTTAGGACATCTTTGTGCTAGACATTGTGCTTAAAGACCCTGAAGATATCAAGGTGTTGCTCTCTCTCTCCTATATTTCCAATGAAGTCACAGTTTAATAACCAAAAGAGATAAGCAAATCAAAAATTATATTAGAGTTTGAGAAAAGCTATGAAATAGATGGAATCATAGGAGGCTCTGGGAGCCCATAAATGGGCATTCAACACATCTTCCGTGGTGGCAAGTTTCCTAAAGATTGGGCCATTCTCAATTAGACAGAAGAAAGGCCTTCTAACAGAGGTAAGAGCACATGTAAAAGCACAAAAAGCAACATACATAGCCTATGAGAGATGTAGTGGAAATAGTAAGAGTCCCTTTTGTGCCTGCTATGGTTAGAATAAGTCCCCCAAATTTGTATATTGAAATTTGGTGAGCCATTGTGATGGTATTAAGAGAGTGGAAAATTAATCCAACCATGGAATTAAAAGGTAGAGCTTTTGAGAGGTGAATAGAATTAGATAAGGTCATCAGAGTGGGGCCCCATGATTGAATATTGGTGGGTTTATGAGGGGAGGAAGTGAGACCAAACAGATATGGATACAGTCATGAGGGCTTGCTCTGTCTCACCATATGATGGCCTGCCTTGCCTCTGTACTCTGCAGAGCCCCCACCAACAAGAAGACACTCACCAGAAACATCCCCTTGACCTTTGCTTCTAAAACCTTGAGATAAATAAACCTCTATTTATTAATCACCCAGACTCAAGTATGTATTTTACTAGCAATAGCAGAAGGATGTAAGGGCCTCAATAATGATAATTTGGTTGTTATTTGAAATTTTTTCCATTCAGGATCATTTTTCTTAAAACAATTTTAACCAACTATTAATTCAGTGGAATCTCACCCAGAAGCTAAAATGTATGCATATGGCCCGAGGATAGTGACTCAAGAGACATCATTGGAATCAGCCTAGGTGAACCTACAAGATGTGAATGGATCTCAAGAGAGATTTTAAATTGAAATTGATTCTATCAAAGCTATCTCAGCTGCACTGATAAAATATCTCCTCATCCAGAAAAGTAGAACTATCTGAGAATGAAGACAAATGAGAAATATTCTCAATATCAAGGAAGACCTGAGGAGTATAAACTTAATGTAGGACATAACTAGCAATTAATAGCTTTGTCAGTCTCTAGGCCTTTTCTTTGCTCTGCTTTATAAGAAAGCATGTAAGTATTCAGTAGATATTGCCCTATGATTGAACTAAATTATATTTCATTGTTAATTTTTACAATGGGGAAATTTGAAGAATAAATAGGCAAGCACAGTTGCTTTAGGCCACTCAGTTGTCAAACTTTGGAACTAGAAGTGTGTTTAAGGTCTCCTTCCTCAATTTCTTACTCTAAGTCTAAGGAGATACTCCCTGCTGTACTTGGATTAATTGAGTCACTACTGGAAATTCTCTTTGATTTTCCTTTGCTAATTGAAAAAGAATTCTAATTCCCAAGTGTTCCTGCAGGCTACAAGCAGACATTATTTTGGAAGTCAAGATGGAAAACAGAAACTTCTGCTTGTGTTTCTTGGGATTTCTTTTCTTTACAATTGAGAGAAATGTTGAAAAACTGAACCATGAACAGACTTTTAGGGTCTGATATTCTATTAAGGCATATATACAAAGATTATTATTGGCTTAGGGACTATCATATAATTATTTCAATATGATCTAAAGAAACCATGGAAGGGCATGATCTTGCTCCCACTGCAGATGAGCTCCAGTTATGGTGAATTTTGTCAACCAGACTTCAATATTTTATTAAAGGATAAACATTTAATTATATTTACTTATTTTTAGAAGTCCTGAGTTCATAATACTTTTACTAGATCAAGTTAACCTGTATTTTAAAGATTCATGTCAGTAGAAAATATTTTCCTTTCTTTTCAAATCTTTCTAAATGTCATGATTATTAATAATCCTACCTTGTTTCTGAAGATAATTATCTATATTTTTTGTGAGAAAGATTAATAAACTCCTTTCCAGCTTAGGATGGGCAGAATGGCTCCCACAAAGAAGGGTGGCGAGAAGAAGAAGGGCCGTCTGCCATCAACAAGGTGGGGACCCAGGAATACTCTGTTAACATTCACAAGCACATCCATGGCGTGGGCTTCAAGAAATGTGCCCCTCGGGCACTCAGAGAAATCCTGAAATTTGCCATGAAAGAGATGGGGACATTGCACATTGATATCAGGCTCAACAAAACTGTCTGGGCCAAAGGAATAAGGAATGTCCCCATATCAAATCCATGTGTAGTTGTCCAGAAAACGAAACGAGGGTGAAGATTCACCCAATAAGCTCTACACTCTGGTCACTCTGGTGACCTATGTACCTGTTACCACTTTCAAAAATCTACAAACAGTCAATGTGGATGAGAACTAACTGCTGATTTTCAAATAAAGTTATAAAACCAAAAAAAAAAGATTAATAAAGCTGTTTCTTTTAAAAATATAATGAATATCCTTATGTACTCTTCTTTTATTCATTGATATTTTACTTTTTTTTAGTAATTTAGGTATTAAGTCAGTGTCAGTTTTCTTTTTCTCATTTGCATCAAAAATTAAAAACCTGTATTTTAGAAGCTCCAAATGTTCAGAACTGAAGATATTTAAAGATCTTTAAAAACAATCATTTTATTTCCTGCTGATTAGACCCAATGATTTGATGACTACCTCTGGGCAAGCTACCTGAATCGACAGCTGAACAATGAACTGCTGTAGATATTAACCATGAAAATGTGGTCATGTTGGGAAAACTGGCCCTGGTGTTTCAAAGAACATGAGAAGTCTTAAGCCAGTCAGTCAAATTCCTTTTCTTTCTTGTTCCATGCCTTTCTTGGTCTTCTTCCCCCCATCTCTTAAAATCTTAAAGTAAAATAAGCAGTTCTCTTAGATGACAGACTGAATTGGATGCGAAGAATCTTTTACCTGTGAGAACAGAAAACCACATTTCTACTGGTTCAAGCAAGGACTGAGTTACAGGAGATGTTTCCAAACTATAGTTTCTAAATATGTGTTCCAAGTAGCAGCAGTAGTGAATAGTCCTCTAATAGCTGTGTTGATGGGAGGAGACTGATACTTGGAAAGTATTGTAAAATATTTCAGTGAGAGAAGAAGTATTCTGTGATAACTTTTTGTAAAGTGTACATTTTCAACCTAGGTAGGAGATGTCCATGGAACAACCATCATGGCAGCAACATGTCTCCAAGAGATTGTGAACCCAGACTCAAAGGGACTATGAGTATAAAATAAGGAATCCTGGGTTAGTAACAAAGCGCTGCATTCATAATTACTCAGTTTCCTAATTCCAGGACTGTGGAAATCTCTGACTACATGTTTGATAGTTTTGGTAAAGTATAAAGATTTAGATTGCTCAATCTAAAAATATAATCTGCATGGCTAATGTGATGACACATGTAGAGGCTATGAATTGTGTTAGAAGTCAAGGGCAATGGCAGAAGCCATTGTTGGTCATCATATCTAGGACTTAGCAAAATGATGATTCCTGGGACCAGCATAGGGTGTAGCAGTTGTATTCCTAGACTTGTACATGGCCGACTATGGTTTAAGTACCAGACCCAGTGGCTTCAAACTCACACCAGATGAGTGTGTATGTGTGTGCCCAAAATCCCAGGAGGAGATAAAGAGAAGGAATTATGGTGTGGTCATCCCCTCAGAGGGTGATTTCTCACTTTCCCTCTCATTGTCTCTGTCGCTCTTTCTCTCTCTCTGCAGCAAGCACACAAGCCCTAAGGCAAAAACCTCTCAAAAACAAAAATAAGAAAAATGATGATTCCAATAACACATTAGGAAAACAAATTCAAGTTCAGCGAGGTAATAGAGTTCAGGATACAGGCCAAGAACATACAAATGTGAGGACTTCTCTGAGAGTTCTCACCTGGTAAGAAGCAGATTTATTATTTACAGAACATAGAAGACTCTAATAATTTGTTATCTCTTTGTGGAAGACTTGACTAGGTTATAGAGTTTTATTAGTGTGAAATGATAAACATCAAATGCATTTAAAGGCTTGATTCACGCTATGGTTGTGAAAAATAGTTGTTAGTATGAAAGAAGTTATTATAGGGACTAAACACAAGAACTCTCCATCCTTTAAAGTGCATGTCATATACGCACTGATGTCATGTATGTGTCATTATGCCTGAAAACTCAGGACTTGATGTCAGTAAGCACAAATTTACTACTAATATGTTTTATTAGGCTATTGATTTTCCTAGACATGGCCATTTGTAATATATTTTAGTTCACTATATTTACTACTTCATTATGACCACACTTTATTTAATTAAAAAGGACTATTTCGTGATCAGCAGATGATGTAGTGATTATGTGGCTGGACTCCCACATAGTCAACTGCAGTTTGAGTCTCAGACCTGATGACTTAAAACTCACACTTGGTCACATGTGTGTGTGTGCCCAAAATCCCAAGATGAGAATGAAGGAGAAGGGATTCCAGTGGACCATTCCCCGGGGGTGGGGGGTGATTTCTCACTTTCAGTCTCTCTGTTTCTCCAGTGAGTGCATGCACTCTATAGCAAAAATCTCTCTCTCTTAAAAAAAAAAAAAAAAAAAAAAAAAAAGGACTATTTCATTTGAAAAATGCTAACATGTGATGCCTCAAGTGGAAAAGATGCCACTTTTATACAAGTTGTTAGCTGACTTTAACATGTGTTATTGAGTTAAAAGAAATAATGGTTAGAGAACATTCAAACTTCCAGAATTCACTATTCATTAAGAAATTCACATGCCATACCTCAGGTTAACTACCTCAACCTTAGGAGCACTAAGGAAAGATGAACAAACCAATATATTTTATTCTATTCTCTGAGATTTTAACAGGGCTTTCTAACTTCAACCTGAAAGTACTCTATTGGGGCATTTGAAACTCCTAGGTGTAACTTATGAAACGATAAATTAAAAAAGTAACAACTAAACAATCTCCCAATTTGGTGCCTCTGAAATAAGTAAAAATGACAAAAGACCTACTTAAACTCCTTCACTCCCTGTGCTTAAGTCTCTATTGACAATAAGGACTCTTGTTATACAGATAAATAAAATCAGAAGGACTTATGGAGATAAGACAAGACTGATACAACCTCTTCAAAATATGTTATTATTCTAGCAGAGTAACAAACCTACTATTTTTTTTTTCTGTAATTTTTCTACATTTTTTTTCTGCTTTATTAAGTAGTGTGGAACGTAATAGGACCTGTTTGAAACATTCTATGATTTTTGACTACAGAATTGGGTTTTAATGAGATATTCTTTATATTTCAATAATTTTGCCCTATTGAATTAGTCTAACCTATTAGCCCAAAGGGTAATTTTACTTCATAGTAATGATGAAAATTCGTTCCATCATTCAATAAATGCTTATAGAATACTTACATGTATGTTTGAAATACTGCCAGATATAGGATACCACAATTACCAAGACAGACATGTTAACTGCTGTATTAGTTTGCTAGAGCTGCTGTAACAAAGTACCACAAACAGGGTGGTTTAATCAATAAAAATTTACCCCCTCACTGCTCTGGAGTCTAGACTTCTAAAAATCAATGTGTCCACATAGTTGGTTCTTTCTGACTTCTCGGAGATAAAGATCTGTTTCAGGCTCGTTCTTTTTGGCTTATAGATGTCTGTCATGTCCCTGTGCCTCTTCACTTTATCTTCTCTTTGTATCTGTCTGTGTTTTTGTTTATATTTCTCCTTTTATAAGAACACTGGTCATATTGAATTAGGGACCCATGCTATAACCATTTGACCTCATCTTAATTAATTGTGTCTGCAATGACCTATGCAGGAAGCACCTATTTCTAAATAAAACCACATTCTGTGGTATTGTGAATTCTCAACATATAAATTTAGGGGACACTATTCAACCCATAACACCTGACCTATGAATTTTTACTCTAATGTAAGAGTTTGACATTTAAAAACAAATTACAATGAAGCAAAATGAATGTTATACTGGAGAATAGAGCAGGTAGTAAGTGAGCATACAACCAAAGTAAAAAGACCAGATTTCATTCAAAGGCAACATGGAATCATTTTAAGATTTTTAAATAGTTTTGGCATAATAAAATTTGCATTTAAAAAGCTTCCTTACTGGAAATGGATTTATGGGGAAACTATAATTAAGAATTGCAAGAGATCTGGTCTAATATAGAGAAAGTGAGAATAAGGGAACAGGATGAGTTCAAGATGTACTTATAGCTGAATCAATTAAACTTAGTATTTAACTAGGTGAAGGAACTAAACAAAAGAGTAGAGATAGGACCAACCCAGGTTTCTGCCTTGAAAAACCAAGTTTTTTTAAGTGGCAATGCCATTTGTTGAAAGGGAACAATAAAGAAAGAGGATAAACTTACGTGTTTACTGCTTTTTTTTTTTTTTTTTCTGGAGAGGTTTTTGCTATAGGGCACGTGTGCTGGCCAGACAGAGAGAGAGAGACATAGAGACAGAAAGCGAGAAATCACCCCCCAGAGTGGATGGTCACGCTGCAATCCCTTCTCCTCCACTCTTCTCTCAGGATCTTGGGCACACACACACTCGCGCCCAGCGTGAGTTTTAAGCCACCGGGTCCGGGACGTGAACCGCGGTTGCCTACGTGGGAGTCCAGCGACATAGCCATTATGCTAACTGCTGGTTCCCTTTATTGCTATTTTTTAAAGAGTTTTGCCAGAGGGCATGTGCACTCTCCAGAGAGAGACAGAGCAAAAGTGAGAGAAAAAGAGAACTCTCTTCTCCGCCCCAGGGAAAAATGGTCATGCCATAATCCCTTCTCTTCCGTTTATCCTGTTGGGATTTTGGGGCAACTACACACACACTTGGAGACTTATGTGTTTATTGCTCTTAGTATATAAACATCTTCAGAAAACCCAAATGCAAGTGGGCTTGTTAAGAGACATAGTAATTAGTTTTATGAATCTGGATCTCATCAGAGAGGGATAAATCTGAGATACAGATCAGTAAAACAAAATGTTGGTCTTTTCAAAACAAAAACAAAATTGACTAACCATTAGTAGATAGAGGAAAAAAAAACTAAAATCAAATTTTAAAAAATTACAAAGGACTCATTAGAGACTATTATGAACAATTGTATAAAAAATATTAGAAAACTTAGACAAAAATAAATTCCTCAACATGTGCATTCTATCAAGATTGAATCAGCAATGGGACCAGCAGTTAGCATAATGACTATGTCGCTGAACTCCCATGTAGTCGACTGCGGTTTGAGTCCCAGACCTGGTGGCTTAAACTCACGCTGGGCACGTGTGCATGTGTGCCCAAGATCCTGAGAGGAGAATGGAGAAGGGACTGTGGCATGGCCATCCCCCATGGGGGGGAGGGGAGGTAATTTCTTACTTTTTATCTCTCTGTCTCTCTCTCTTTCTGGCAAGCACATGTGCCCTATAGCAAAAAAGACCTCTCCAAAAAAAATAAAAAATAAAATAAAATAAAAAAGATTGAGTCAGCAAGAAATAGAAAGCTCAAACAGGCTAATATTCAGCAATGATATTAAATTGAAAATAAAATATCTCCCAGAAAGAAAAGCCAAGGACAAGATCATTTCACTGAATTCTACAAAACTTTTAAAGAACTAACACTAATTCTCACATATTCAAAAGAAAAAAATCAAAGCAGCAAAAATCCTCTCAAACTCATGCTTTATGGCTAGCATTACCCTGATACTAAAACCAGACAAAGATACTATAACAACAACAAGAGCAAACAAACCAACAGCAACAACAACAAAAAAATCACACCAACATCCATGATGAATATAAATGCGTAAGCCTTCAACAAAATGCTAACAAACGGAATCCAAGAGCACACGAAAAAAGATTATACACCATGTTCAAGTGGAATCTATTTTATCTCTATGTGTCCTATAGCCAAAAAAAAAAATCAGAAAAGAAAACTTATTTATGATAACTACAAAAAAATCCTTCTTAAACACTTAGAAAAATATTTAAAGAACTTGGTAAAAGATCTCTACTATAAAAACAAACACTGATTAAAGAAATTGAATAAGATACATTGAGTAAGATATAGAAAAATGAAAGACATCATATGCTCATGGATTAAAATAATTATTATTCCTTTTTTTTTTTTTTGAGAGGTTTTTGCTATAGGGGGCATGCTCTCTCCAGACAGACAGAGGAAGACAGAGAGATAGAAAGTGAGAAATCACCCACAGGGGGGATGGCCACGCCACAATCCCTTCTCCTCCATTCTCCTCTCGGGATCTTGGGCACGCACGCACACACACCTGGTGTGAGTTTAAGCCACCAGGTCCAGGACTTGAACTGCGGTCGACTACATGGGTGTCCAGCAACAAAGCCATTACGCTAACTGCTGGCCCAAAATAATTATTATTCTTAAAAATATTTAAATGGGCCAGCCCATGGTTTGGTGGTTAAAGCAGCGGAATCTCACATGGCTGACCATCCAGTTTGAACCCTGGACCCAGTGACTTGAAAAACATGCTAAGTTCATGTCTACATATGCCTGAAATCTCTTTAGGAAGGAGAAATGAAAGAGAAGGTATTGAGGCATGACTGTGTACTGAAAGTGTTTTCTTATGTTCCCTCCTTTCTCTGTCTCTCTCAGCAAGTGCATACACTTTCAGTCAGAAAAAAAAAAAAAAAAGAAAGTCTAATTTACCAAAAATGATCCACAGATTCAGTGCAATACCTATCAAAAGGACAAGAGAATTCTTCATAGAAATAGAATAATAATAAAATTAATATAGAATTACAAAAGACCAGCAATCTAGGTTAAGAAGAATAAAGCTGGAGGCCTTGCACTACCTGATTTCAAAATATACTGCAAAGCTGTGGTAACCCAAAACATCATGGTACTGGTAGAAAAACGGATAACCAATAGAACACAATCAAAAATCCAGAAATAAATCTACAAATATGCAGCCAATCAATTTGCAAAATACGTGCTAAGAACATTCACTGTGAAGAGGAAAATCTCTTCAATAATTAAACTGGATATCGCTATACAGAAAAATGGAACTAGATCACTCTATTGCATGATACTAAAAAACCCTCAAAAGGGATTAAAAACTTTAACATAGGATCCAAACCTATTGGGACCAGCAGATGGCATAATGGTTAAGTCACTGGACTCCTACTTAGTTGACTGTGGTTTGAGCCCTTGACCTGGTGGATTAAACTCACTCTGGGTACATGTTTGTGCATGCCCAAGATCCCAAGAGGAGAATGGAGAAGAAGAGATTATGGCATGGCCATTCTCCTGGGGGGGGGGTGATTTTTCGCTTTCTGTCTCTCTGGTGAGTGCATGCACCCTATAGCAAAAAATCTTTCTTAAAAAAAAAAAACTAAATAAGATATCAAAATCTTATGCAACGAAAGCAAAAATAAACAAATGAGATTATATTAAACTAAAAACCTTCTGCACAGTAAACAACATGAAGAGACAACCTAAAGAATGAGAGAAAACATTTCCAAACTATACATCAACAAGAGATTAATATACAAGGAAAACAATTCAGCAGCAAAAATAAAAACAAAACCCCAGATAATCTGATTTATAAATCAGTAAATGATCTGAATTGACATTTCTTGAAGTAAAGCATACAATAAACATATGAAAAATTTATGCAGTGAAATTCAGCATAAATAATTATCAGGGAAATACAAATAACAAAAATCACAGAAGTACTATCTCACTCCGGTTAGAATAGCTGTTATTGAAAAATGACAACAACAACAAAGCAGATGCTGACAATAATGTAAAGAAGGGAAAATTCTTCTACACAGTTGGTAAGAATGCAAATTTGCAACAGCCATTAAGGAAAATAGTATAGACTTCCTAACAAAAGCTAAAACTAGAAGTTATATATGACCTAGCAATCCCACTACCAGGCACATATGCAAAGGACAGGAAATCAATACGTCACAGAAATATCCATGGCAAACCTTATTGTCTTACTTTAAGAAATTGCTGCAGCCACCCCAGCCTTCAGCATTCACCACCCTGATCAGGAAGCAGCCATCAACATCAAGGCAAGACCCAGCAATGGTTAAAGATTATGACTCACTAAAGGCTCAGATAATTGTTAGCATTTTTCAGCAGTCAAGGGTTTTTTAATTAAGCTATGTACATTGCTTTGTAAACATAATGCTATTGCATACTTAATAGACTATGGTAGAGTATAATCATAATTTTTGTATGCACTAGAAAATAAGAAATTTGTGTCTAGTGTTATTATGATACTTTTTTGCAATGCCTCTTTGTTGCATTGGTCTGGAACTAAACTTGCAATATCTGTAAAGTATGCTGTGTGTGATAAAAAACTCTTATTCAAAATATACAAGGAACTCTTCATAACAAGAAAATAGACAATCTGGTTAAAAAAGTGGGCCAGGGAACCAGCAGTTAGCATAATGGCTATGTCGCTGGACTCCCACGTAGTCGACCGCGGTTCGTGTCCCGGACCCGGTGGCTTAAAACTCACGCCGGGCGCGTGTGCGTGCGTGCCCAAGATCCCGAGAGGAGAATGGAGGAGAAGGGATTGCGGCATGACCATCCCCCCTGGGGGGTGATTTCTCGCTTTCTGTCTCTATGTCTCTCTCTGTCTGGAGAGCACACGCGCCCTATAGTGAAAATCTCTCAAAAAAAAAAAAGTATAAAAAAGTGGGCCAAAAACCTTAACAGATCTCCTTGCCAAGGAAGATAAACAGATGACAAGCATATAGATACATATTCCATGTCATATGTGATCAGGGAAATGTAATTTAAAACAATAAGGTTCCCTTCACACCTAGTATAATGGTCAATATCCAGAACACTGAAAACACCAAATGCTGATTGATAAGGATGTGGAATAACAGGAAATCTTATTCATTAGTGGGCATGCAAGATGGTATAGACCATTTGGAAGACAATACAACAGTTTTTCAGAAAACTAAACACATTGTTTTTTTTTTTATTTGAGAAAGATTTTTGCTTTAGGGAGTGTGCGCTCACTGGCGAGATAGAGGGACAGTGAGAAATCATCACTAAGGGGGATGACCACTCCACAATCCCTTCCCCTCCATTCCTCTTCTCAGGACTTTGGGCACACACGAACACACGCCTAGTGTGAGTTTAAGCCACTGGGTCCAGGACTCGAACAGTGTTAGACTACTTAGGAGTACAACGACATAACCATTATGCCATCTGCTGTCCCACTAAACATACTCTTATAGTATGATCGCGAAATTTTACACCTTTGTATTTACCCAACAGAGTTGAAACTTAAGTCTACACAAAATCTTGTACGTAGATGTTTATAGCAGCTTATATTGTTAAAACTTGGAAGCAACCAGAAAGTCCTTCAGTAGTTGAATGAACAAACAAACTGCAGTATATCTAGATAATGGATATTATTTAACAGTAAAAAGAAATGAACTATAGGGACAAATAGATGGCATAATGGTTAAGTCGCTGGACTCCCATGTAGTCAACCACAGTTCAAGTCCTGGACCCAGTAGCTTAAAACACATGCTGGGCGCATGTGCTTGCATGCCCAAAATCCCGAGAAGAAAATTGAGAAGAAGAGACTATGATATGGCCATCCTCCCTGGGGATAATTTCTCACTTTCTGTCTCCCCATCTCTCTCTTTCTATCTGGTAAGTGCATGCACCCTATAGGAAAAACCTCTCTTAAAAAAAAAGAAAAAAAAAAAAAAAGAAATGACCTATGAATTCATGAAAAAACAGAGCAACCTTAAATGCATATTACCAAATGAAAGTAATCAGTCTGAAAAGGTTGTATAATGTATCATCGGAACTATATGACTTCTGAAAAAGGCAGAACTTTGACAATAGAAAAAAGATCATTGACCATGGTTTCCAAAGGTTGAGGGGGCAGAGGGATGAGAAGGTAGAACACAGGATTTTCAGGGTAGTGAAACTACTCGGAATGTTGGAGATGTGCTATTGTACGTTAGTCCAAACTCATAGAACTTGCATAGCAAGAGTGAATCCTAATGTAAACTATGGAACTTGGGCGACAATGATGTTTCAGTGTGGATTAATGGATTGTAGGAAAGAGGTCCATCTGCAGTGGTGGTGGTTGGGTGCTACTGTGGGAGGCTACGGTCTCATGGGAAATCTGGTTTGGTTCCTGGACCAAACTAAAGCAGGCCAGGTATCATGACATGCACCTATAATTCTAGCTACCCAGGAGGGGAGGGCAGGTGGATCGTGGGACAGCAAGACCCTGTGAAAGGTATTTCCCTCTTTATCTCTTTTTCTCTTACTTTCCCTCTCGCTTTCTTCCTTTCTCATGAAAACTATAATGCCACTGTAGTGATAGATGTTGATAATGGGGAGGCCTATCATGGAGGAAGGAGGTATAAGGGAAATCTCTATCTTCTGCTCAATTTTTTTTTTTTTTTGTGAACCTACAACCTTTCTTTAAAAAAAAAAAAAAAACAGACAATTAAGTAAAAATAATAACAATAACTTAATAGCCCAACTCTCTCTCTTCTGACCATCGCATTTCTTGATAAAATCATCCATTTACAAAAATAAACCAGCATTCTAAGTACAAAGAGTGAGGAATCAGTTTCTAGAGGTAAACTTTCCAGGGCACAGAGTAGGATGGAGAAGGGTGGACACTAGTTGTGTAGGAGCCAAAAAGGTTAAGAGTACAGGCAACATATAGGTGATTAGTAACTAGACTTTTGAGAAGAACTTAAATGTGGACAGTAAAAAGAAGACCTATGGGGACCAGCAGTTAGTGTAATGTCTATGTCACTGGACTCCCATGTGGTTGACCCCAGTTCGAATCCTGGACCCTGTGGCTTAAAGTCATGCCAGGCACGTGTGTGCATGCCCAAGATCCCGAGAGGAGAATGGCGAAGAAGCGACTGTGGCATGGCCATCCTCCCTGGGGTGTGGTGGGGTGATTTCTCACTTTCTGTCTCTCTGTCTCTCTCGCGCCACCTCCCCTATGGCAAAACCCTCCCCCCCCCAAAAAAAAAAAAAGTGTATGACTACGGTTTGTCAAATATGAAAATTTGAAGGTCTAGAAAAAGTGGAGAAATCACAAAAGAGATTTAGAAAGTGTAAGAAAAACAGAGAAGTGTAACATGTAACCCACAAAATAAAATAGACTGTTCTCAGGAGTGGGGAGCAGTCAACAATGTTAAATGCTTCAATAAAGCAAAACAAAAACAGAAAAGGGGACTGGTCCTGCTGTGCTAGCGTACTGATGCTGTTACTCGTAGGCAGAAGCCACGTGAGAGGCCTGGGTTTGACTCTACGCCCACTCTAATGTCCAGGCTTGGTGGCACCTGCCTGTATAGTCTCAGGTACTCACGTGCTGAGATGATCACAACATTCCAAGACCTCTACAAATGGGAAAAAAGAAAGAAAGAAAGAAAGAAAGAAAGAAAGAAAGAAAGAAAGAAAGAAAGAAAAAGAGAAAAGAAAAGGAAAGAAAAAAAGGGGTACCTAAAGTTTAACATACACTGGGATAGTGGTCTTACTGGAAACTCAGTGGTAGATTCTAGGAAATGTAGGGGTAAAGCCTGTACTGTATCAACTTGGAGAATACGAAGCAGGTGAAGAAGTAAAGAGAACAAATTTAGGCAACTTACATCTTCAAGGGAACAGGAAACACAAAAACATGTGTTTTACAAGATGTCAGAGACAGGCATGTGTTGTAAATATACCATGGATCCAGCAAATGTATTCTTTGTCTTTTTCTCTGGAAAGTGGCCATGCTGCCTCTAGAGGAAGACGATGTTGCTGTGTCCTTAAAAATCTGTGTTGCTTTAAAAAGAGCCATGAGTCAACAGGCCTGAAGGAGGGCTGCCATTGAAAAGGCTGACTGACATCTGGTTCTCTTTACTGCTCTGTGAATGGACGTCGTGTGTGGCTTTTCGGGAAGGGTCCAGTGGGCTACTAGTTCTGCTTGTTTAATCCCATTGAGATTATGACAGATGCCAATGAAATGATAGGGAAAAGACTTTCCAGGCTTCCCTTCAATTCTCCTACCAAGGCATTTGATTATACCACCTATCTTGGGATTTAAACATGAATCTCTAAAGTGCTAGACTTCCTCAGAAGACCAGATGTTAGAGGAGAAAACCACTGGGCTGTTCTCCATTATCACATTCTTGTGTTACTGTGACATATGGTGTGAAGCAAATATTAGTGCATGGAAATATAAAACATCAGGATGCGTCTGAGTTATTCCTCCCCAGTTACATTTGATCTGTGAATGCCGGAAACACTCCATTTCATAGCCATATTTATCATTCAAAGTAAATCATGCTTTTGGGGGGCATAAAGTGAGATGCTTCAGAATGCATGCGATTACCAACAATTGCTTATTTCTCTAAAGAAAGATTTGAATTATATGGTCAATGAAAAGGGTTGCTGCTTTAGAATGTGAGAAAGAGAAGCTAATGTTCTGGGTGCATTATAATAGATTAATATTAAGTAAAATGCTATTTTTCCTTTTTTCTTCAGTCCCAGAAACCAATTTCAACAGGAGTAGCTTAACAGGCCTTTTGTTTGCTTGCTTTTGTTAATTTTTTATACTGATTTTGTTTTCTTTCTTTTTTTAAGAGTTTTTTCTGCTTTAGAGCATGTGGCTTCTCAGACAGAGAGAGGGAGACTGAGATAGTGAGTGGTAAAATGAGAACCCCCCCCCGCCCAGGTAGGATGGCCATGCCACAATCCCTTCTCTTTCATTCTCTTCCTGGGATTTTGGGCACACATGCACATGTGCTCAGTATGTTTCAAGTAACTAGGTCCAGAACTTGAACCATGGTCAGCCATGTGGGAGGCCAGCAAGGTAACCACTATGCCATCTGCTGGTTCCACTGATTTTGTTTTTATTATGAAGTCCTTTTGTCTTTTTTTTTTTTAAAGGTTTTTGCCTTAAGGTGCATGTGCTCAGCAAAAAGAGATACAGTGGGAGGGAAAGTGAGAAATCACCCACCCAGCAGGTATGATAATGTCATAATCCCTTTTCCTTCATCCTCCTCCTGGGATCTTGGACACACATGTACAAGTGTCCCATGGGATTTTTGAGCTGCTGGGTCCGGTACTTCAATGGCAGTCAACCATGTGAGAGTCCAGCACCTTAAGCACCATGCTACATGCTAACCCTTACAAAGTCTCTCTTGATATGTAAAATCCGTAAATTAGGGTCAAGCCCAGTGATTAAAGGAGCTGGATCTCAAATGGCTGACCATGAGGTTTGAGTCCTGGTCCTAGCTGCTTGAAAAAAACATGTTGGAGATGTGCAAGAGATTGTAGAATGACCAATCCCTGTGGAGGGTGCATTCTCCCTCTCCCTGTCCGTCACTGTTTCTGTTTCTCTTAGGTGAACGCATGTACCCTTTGGCAAATTAAAGGGAAAAAAAGTCTGTAAATCAAATTTTTATAGCTTAAATATTCTCTAATAGATTTCCTTCATGTTTTCAAAGATATGTTTGCATAGAAATGTACTTGGATCATGTGTTTGCATAGAAATATACTTGGATCTAAGATATGTTAAAATTTTTGTTTAAAATGATCAACAATGTGAAAAAAATACCAAGAGTCAATATTAGAGGATTCCCAAGCAATTACTAAATCTAGTGTTAGAGGTAAAGGGAAAGTTTAGGGAACTTTTTTTTTAAAGAATTATTTTATTTGTTTATTTATTTATTTTAATTTGACCAGAGAGAGAGAGAGAGAAAGAAAGTGAGAAAACAAGCTGCCAGGTCCAGGATTTGAACCACAGTCAGCCATGTGTGAGTCCATGGCAAGCCATGTGGGAGTTCAGTGCCCTTTACCATCATACCCCCTGCTGGCCCCAAGTTTAGGGGAAATTTTAAGATGCATTTAGTTTTGGGCAGCAAAATGAACAATGTTATCAGAGTACAGATTAAGAATTAGCAAAACTACAGAGGTTACAGTCATGGAACTAATATCTTGAGGAGAAAATTCCAAACTGTCTAGCTTTATTTTATTCCCTTAGTGTTGTTTCCCTTGCCCTCAGTCTTGCATTACAAAATAGGAAGGATAAGCATTTTGTAAAGTATGCAAACACTTTGCCCTGAATATTAAATATAGTGAATATTATCCTAAACTACTTATAGCCTGTCAATATCAGGGGTAGAATAGGGAATATATGCAGTTTATTTTTTAGAAACTACTTCAAACAATTTTAACTTCAGTAC
>NW_006160041.1:4887820-4888036 GCF_000334495.1 Tupaia belangeri chinensis | reverse complement strand
TCCCTAGGAGATTTGCTCTCTCATTTTATTTATTTATGTACTCTTTCCGATCACCTCCTCTCTCTTCCCATACTATCTTCCAACCAATTTAAGCCCAAGATACGCCATTATGCTTTCTTTTGATAGTCTTGGTTATGTGTGTGTGTGTGTGTGTGTATGCATGTGTGTGTATGTATGTGTGTGTATGTATGTGTGTGTGTGTGTGTGTCGGTGGGA
>NW_006160041.1:4847540-4887801 GCF_000334495.1 Tupaia belangeri chinensis | reverse complement strand
TGTGTGTGTGTATATATATATATATATATATATATATATATATATATATATATATATATTCCCATCTGAAAATCAGTTCTTTGCTTTCTAAGATGTGAACTTATCTTTCAATCAAACTATTTGGAACTAATCACATTTTGAGCACAGTGACCCCGCATTTACAATGAATTGTTGGGTTAAACAAGAGAAAAACAGAATGCTTTGACTTTATGAAGAGAATTAAGGTTTTATTTATTTATTTATTTATTTTGGTAAGATCTGTATCATTACTGCTCTCTACCAGGGAGGCCCATCTATTGTCATTCCTCTTGCTTTCTATCTGCATTCCCATCCCTTTGTCTTTATGATAGACTTCTGTACATATTGAAGTCTTGGTTAGGATTTATCTCTTCTGTGATGAATCTGCTTTTGACATGGCCTGAAAGACTTAGACTATACTTCCCATGTGTCTACATAGCATATTTTTTACCTCCATTAAAACACCGTTCACATTGTATCGCAATTTTACTTCTACTGTCCTTAGACCACAGTGTTCTTTAAGTCAAATAAATGCCAAGAAAAAGTGCCGGAAATAGAAAACTTTAATTGTAAGAACACAAAGCAATAGATAATATTTATTGAGGGCTTATGAAATTTGTCTTGATCAATTTACATGTTAAAATTGTTAGGAGAAAGTATGATTAGAAAGAATAGAAATCTCAAAAATAAATGAATTAAAAAGACAAAAGTTTATTTTTTTCTCATATTCAAGAAAGTGAGTTGTAGATCTGGGCATGATATACAACACTGTGGTTGTAAGACTATGTCTCTCAGTATCATGTAAACCTCTGTGGTTGATTTCTACTCTTAATGTCATCTCATGCTTCAAGAGCAATGCTAGATCTTCTGGAGTTCCAGCCCTCATGCACAAATTCCAGTCACCAGAGAAAGATAAAGGGGAGAAACTTCTTTTACCAACCTCTTTTTTAAGATCTCTTCCCCCTGGTTACATGTGACACTTCTATTTACACTTTATTGGATGGAACTAAGTAACATGACCATTCCTAACTAAAAAGCAGGGCAGAAAGTGGAGTCTTTATTTGGGATAGCCATGTGCCTAAATAAAATATGACTGTACATTACTGTGTATTAGACTTAGTTCTTGGGTCTCCTTGTATAGGAAAGCAAGCATACAAGTTTCTATTTTCTTGGAGGCTTTACTCTAGTCAGGAAAGCAGACATTAGGTAAAACCTACATAGTATGAGGCAAGACAATGATAAGGTCTATAAAGAAAAGTTAATTAGCATAGTAGAATAGTGTATAATGCTATTAATTTAAGTAGATTAATTTATTAATCGCAAGATTAGTAAATTGCCACAAGTTATGTAAACTTTTATGAATCAAAATTTTCTTCATTTAAAGGCAAAGAAAAATCTGTTTATTTATTTATTTATGTATTTTTAACAAGAGGAAAAGGAAGCTTATTAATAGAGCTTCATACATATACATCATGCAACAGAACACTCAGATAAATAACTCAAAGAGATGGTTAGAATTAGGGGTAATATAGCATCATAACAAAAGGAAAACAAATGTTTAAAGAAGTGACAAGGCAATGGAAAGAATACTGAATTTCAGCGAATTTTGGGGAGGTAAATATGAGAGACACTAATGCAATATTAACAGCTAGTTAGTAAGGCTTGCTAGTGGTAGTAGAGTAAGGAGGAAATTCGAGACTATGGCTAAATGTGCAAAAGAGCAGTGTGAATAGCTTTTTCCTTTCAATAATTATAATGACATATTATTTCTGTAAAAATTCTATTTATGTAAGCCAATTAAAAGTTATTTTTCTGGGGCTAGTAACTGGCATGGTGGTTGGGATGCTGAACTCCTACATGGCTGACAACGGTTAGAGTCCCAGACCCAGTGGCCTGAAACTTTCATGGAGCACCCATGGGTGAGTACCCAAAACCCCAGGAGGAGAATAGAGAAGAAGGGATTGTAGTGTGACTATCCCCCCCTGGGGAGGTGATTTCTCATCTTCCCTCTCATTATCTCTGTATGCTTCTCTCCAGTGACAGTATGTGCCCATGGCAAAACTTTAAAAACAAAATGAAACAAACAAACAAAAACCCCCTGTGTTTTCTTCTCTTAATATGTCATCTTGTGTTTTCTTCTCTTAATATGTTTACAAAAGGACTTCCCTCTGGAAGGAAATAATAATTGAATGTGAATTTTTCTTTTTTCTGTATTGTCTACTGCCTTAACCTCTTCATTCTGATGTTCCTTTTCTTTTTTTCTTTTTTTTAAGTTTTGCGATAAGGCACCTGTGTTTGTCAGGGAGAAAACAGAGAAAGAGAAAGTGGGAAATCATCCCCCACCATGAGGAATGATCATACCATAATCCCTTCTCCTCTAGTCTCTTATCAAGATTTTGGGCATGCCTACACATGAACCCAGTGATTTTCAATCCACCATGTCCAGGACTGGAACCAAGTTTGCCCATGTGGGAATCCAGGCACTTTAACACCACCTGCTGGATTATGGTGTTACTTTTCTATGATTTTTTTTTTTTTTTTTAGGAACAAGAGCTAATATTTATTAAAAATTAATCACATCATACATATCAAATAATGTTGTACCTGAGTTCTTTAATTTTACCTCAGATTCACTATCTCATTCTTATAGATAGCAAACTGAGGCTTACAAACTTAGGATGCATTAGAAATTTGTTGAAGGCTAGCCACAATATTTTATTGTAAAGTAATCTGGATTGGTGCATGACAAAAAAAAAAAGAGCTAAGGGGAAAAATGTGCATAGAATTGATGGAAATTTACAAATATATATATATGTATATGTATATATCTATATATTACAAGTATAGATATATACATATAATTCTTAAAACATGATAATTATGGATGGTTTGTTACATATAAACATTTCAAACATTTAAGTTTGCATCTAATACATACTAGAGAAAACTATAACTAGCAGACAAAAATCATGATTTCATAATTCAATTCAGGATGAGATTGTAATTTATAAAAAGAAGGTAGGGAAACTCAGTAGTGTTCATATGTTAGTTCTTTCCAACTTGATAATACAGATTCAATGTAATCTAAATGAGAATGTCGGCAAATTAGTTTATTGATATTGATAAACTGATTCTAAAGTTTATAAGGAAAGTAAAAAGACCTAGAATAGTCAACATAATATTGAAGAAGAACAGTTGTAGTTCTGATACTATCTGACATTATGACTTACTTTAAAAACACAGTAATCATAATAGTGTGCTATGGATAAAAGAATAGACAAAAAGATCCAGGAAACAATGCTATCAATTTAAACAGGATAATCCTAAAAAGCCTTTGAAAAGGTGACTTCTGAGTAATGATCTTTATGAAGCTATGGGATTATCTAAGAGAGGAGGTTTCTAAGAAAAAGACACCAAAACACCTTCATGTGAGTATGTACAAATTAGTCAAAAACACTAGTGAATGTTAAATGAAGTCAAGGAGAGGCGAGGTCAGACTTAAATTGTAGACAATAATCCAAGTTTCAATTTTGCTTTAAGTTCGATGAGGACCATTGGAGGTTTCTCAGCTGCTGAGTGGCATAATTAGATTTAGGCATTAAATTAGACTATTTTAGTTGGTGCATATGTAATGGGCCCAAAGGGCAGGAAGCCAGTGGGAGAGGAGACAGAGTGAAAACACTGCTGACAAAAGGAGACTGCTTAAAGGCTACAGGTGAGAGATGATGGTGGCTTGGATTAATATGATGATAATGACAAATGTGGTAAGTGCTCAGAGTCAGGATATATTTTGAAAGTGATGCTGATGAATCCAGTATGTGAAAAGAATATAAGCTATCAAGGATGACCCCTAGGTTTTTATGATGGTTAATTTTATATATCATTTTGGATGGGTCATGATACCTGTTTTTTTTGTTTTTGTTTTTGTTTTTTTTTTGCTTTTTATTGTTTGTTTTTATTTTTTGTTAAATTCCGTTATCTTTTCTTTTATTCATTTATCTTTCTTAAAAATTATAATTTCTAGTTTACATATAATCACTATATATTTTTGTGGGTTATAGTATGTTTTTTAAGGCATGTATACTGTGTGTAATAATCAAATCAAGGATATACACATACTTAATTTTTTTAACATTGTATATGACATTATATGGTACATATCTCTTTACTTGAGAGTTATTTAATTTTATTTCTTTGTTTGTTTATTTTAATTTGACCAGAGAGAGAGATAAAGAGAAAGAGAGAGAATAGGTGAGAAAGCAAGCTGCCAGGACTGGGACTCAAACCATGGTGGATCATGTAGGAATCTAGCATCTTAACCACCATTCCACTTGCTGGCCCCAGTCATGTTTCTTAACAGTTCTACTCATTTTTTAAAAAATACATATTACATTGCCCATATTTTTTATACTGCTATGATATATCAACCTATTTATATGTTTGTATGAAAATATTTTTAGTATTTTCTGTGAAAATATTTTTGAATGTATTTAACATTTAAATTAGTAGACTTTCGGTGAAGCAGATCACACTCAGTAATATGGGTATGATTATCCAAACAGATGAAGTCCTTAACAAGAAAGGCTTTCTCCCAAGGAGAAAGAAATTATTCTTCTAGATTGTCTTTGGACTACCACATAAATTCTTCCCTGGGTCTCCAGGCTCATTATTCTCTGCAGATTTCAGACTTGCTAGCCCTAGTAAGCACAGGCCACTTTCTTTAAATCTATTTCTCATACACACAAACATACACACATTATTGGATCAATTCTCTGTAGAACCATGACATTTATGTAACAAGCTTTGTTCCAGAAAAATAGACTCTTAGAGATAAGTGTTTAGAATTGGTTCTGGGGTTTCTGAAATTGGTTCTCAAATATGATTAGATTTAAAGGCAGTAATGACTATTTCTAGTAGTAAAGAGAGCACAGACAGCCTATGGTGTGATGTGACAATAGAGATACCCAAAATTATCACCAGCAAATCAAATACTAACAAGAGATAAGATTCTGTATCTGATACCTTAGAAAATTTTTGCCAAACTGGTAAGTGTGATGAGCTTAACTGGTTTCTCTTAAACGTGCTGATTGAAGTGAGAAAATAAAAGAATAAAAGATTCAAATTGTCACTTCATGTACTGCAAAAATGACCTGAAAGTTTGTCTTCTTCCCTGAAAGAAACTCTTGTCTCCTATTGCCAAAGAGCTGAACTTGCTGAAAACCAAACCCAGAGTTTCATCCTGTAAGTGGTTAAATTACACTGCAAATTAAATTCCCAACCTTATAGGATGTTAAGGCATTAATTAGGAAGGAATGCAATCCTGAAAATTGGAATGGGGGCTTGTGGGAAGATCCTGATAAATTTGGGTATAGTAAACCCCTAAATTCTGATGCTATTTATTTGCCAATAAAAGCAGTCACTCCATTCTCTGGGAATTTAACCTTGCTTTGCTTAAGGAAACAGTAATGGCCTCCCTGAAGTAGTTGCCTCATAAAACATGGCTTATTCTAATCGGAATCCATTCCTACAACCCCTCTTTTCTTTTGGGACTATAGACTCAAAGTTCAGCAGATTGCTAAAGGTGAGATACAGATTGTGACCCTTGAGGAGGAATTGCTATGTGACATTCCAAAATAACCATATGATTTTTCTAAGTTATGAAGTCAGAAATCTGAAGAAAACATATGAGATAGAATATTGGAGATAATGAGATACTGGTGTAGGAAACAAAATTGGATCAAAAAGAATTTGTTGATATGGGTCCACTAAGCAGAGATTGGAGTTTAACATTGCAGCTTAGAAGGGATAGAAAGAGCTACAACTGTTTGTTTCACTTGCTGAAACATGAACAAACAGGTGGCCTTGTCAACAGAAATAAGCAACTCTGCAAAAATAATTCAGGTGGTTTATTTCTAAGCAGAATATGAGAGACCTAGGCTAGGCCTGGGAAGGAGGCAAAACATGCCTTTCTGAAGGTGATCTCGTACAGGGATTTACTGTATTTGATTTTGAGAGCAAGAGACAAAGTTTGGAATTTAGTGAAGTTTAGTCATTGGTCTGGCCCAAAATGGTGGGACATGTGGGAGTGGGGCTTGTAGGTTATAGTTGGGTTTTACAGTTTTTAAGTTGGTAGTTGGAAAAGGAAGGTTGCTGAGATCAGAAAAGAATGTATTTTAAAAAAAGATAAGTAGGCTTACCATACATCACAAAAATACTATGCCAGGGACAGGATGTAGGAAGAGTCCTGTTACCAATGGGTCAAAGTAGCCTGTAAATGTTTGTGGGTGTGATGCCCTCCAGGCCCTCTAGAGAGGATTTTGTAAAATACAAAAAATAGTCAGACTTCTGTCCTCAGCCTGCACTAAATAACTTAACATTCCAGACTGCTTTGGTAGATTAAGGAGTTTGAAATGCTATTTATTATGTATGATGTTCTAACCTATCTTAGGAAGGTCCTGCTTTTCACCATGACTGTGGGAAACAAATTTGTGAGGGGAGCAATAGTATCTTTGAAAAACTCTCTCATTGATCTTTTCTATAGGTCACTAGTTACAGAGGGAACTGGTGACACTAAATTGAAAAACCTAAATGAAGGAGGGCTATTGGATCCCAAAGTGGCAGAGACCAAGTGAAGGCACTTAGTCATCAAAGGCAAAGTGGACATGGTTACTATGATAGACAGCAGAATCAAAGCAGCAATTAGAATATAACTCACAGAGTCTTGTGGTGCCCACTAATTAATCATTATATTCCTAGAAGTGAAATAGATGAGAAGTCTATGAAATTCTCACTTTTTAGAATTTAAGGTCAAGGAAACGAAAGTCTAATTTCAATCTTAATAGTAGAAAGTCATAGTTCCTTGATCATTTCCTAGATTTGAGCCAGGTTATAGGCTCAGAACCTCTCAAATGAAAGGGAATCCCTTTAAGAAAGGAACCCACTACATTCACAAAAGCAGATTTAAGACATGATTTAAAAATAAAAGACATCTCCTGTCTTTATGACATACCACACATTTCTATTGGATTATATAGAAAAGACCAAAACAAAGGAATCCAACAGGGCCATTCTGTCTCAGCCTCATCCAACTCAGCATTTCTCTTCCCCTACGGCCATTGAATTCTTTGTCCTACACAAAATGTTTTTATACTGAGCAGATGCTCTGTCATGATTGTGGTTGTGCAATTCTGATACCATCGAAACCTGTAAGAGTTCATAAAACAAGGAAAGTTAAACTATCCTTCAGAAGCATTGCTCCTCCCCCTCTGTTTTTTTGGTACTAAATTGTGGATATTATTTTAAACAATCTGTCTGTGTGTTCCCCTAAGCCAGTGGACTCACCAACCCAGGAGCTGAACATCAGTTGATTAAGAGAAAGGTTTTAAGAAGAGCTTTATCTTCTTCCAGCCTTCTCCAAAGGGAACTATGGCATTTTATCAGTCTGAATGAATAATGGAGAAAAGGGAATTATCAGACTTTGGAGAGATTATTGGGCACTGGTTCTAAATTCACACTAATTCTAGGAGCTCCAAAATGTCACTGTGATCCATGAGGAGACCCAACAGTGATTCCAATGAGATGATCTTAAGACTGTCCCCCTGCCACTTTGCGCTCCTCACTGGTAATACCTCCAAATTAGAAGGTGGAGAAAGGAGTTATTGTGCTGACTGGAATGATTCTGATTTTTTTGTGAAATTTGGACTGCTACTCCACAACAGAGGTAAGGGTGAATAGGTTTGAAATACAAAAAATTCCCTAGGTTGTCTTAGTACTAATATGTCTTATGATCAAAGTCAATGTAAAGCTCTAACAACCCAATTTGGATGGGACTACTAGTGATCCAGACCCTTCAGAAGTAAAGTTTGGATCACCTCCCAGGTAAAAATCCATGACCAGCAGTTAACATAATGGCTATGTCGCTGGACTCCCACGTAGTCGACCGCGGTTCGCGTCCTGGACCCGGTGGCTTAAACTCAGGCCAGGCACATGTGCTTGTGTGCCCAAGATCCCGAGAGGAGAATGGAGGAGAAGGGATTACGGCGTGGCCATCCCCCCTGGGGGGTGATTTCTCACTTTCTATCTCTCTGTCTCTCTCTGTCTGTCTGGTGAGCACACGCTCCCTATAGCAAAAACCTCTCCAAAAAAAAAAAAAAAAAATCCATGACCAGCTGATGTGCTTGCCAAAAGCAAGTGAAATACAGACAAATAGTGGAATAAGGTAATTATAAGTACCAACCTTGAGCATGTGGCCAGTTATACAAATGAGGACTGTAATTAATATATGAGTATTTATTCCTCATTTTGTTGTAAATCTGTGTATATATATGTGTGTACACATAGTTCACGTATGTGTGCATGTTTTCTCTCTTACACAACTAAGATGTTGACTCTACATCATAATATATAATTACAGTACAGCAAGAATGAACATCACCTAAGGACTTTGTATCATCTTCTGGGATTTTTTGTGAATTTATTATAGAATATTTTTGTTCCTCCAAATTCCTATGTTGATACCTAATTCCCAATGTGATGGTATTGGGAATTGTTCACTGGATTTGGCATGCTGTGGAGCCATGATGACTTCCAGAAGTGGAATATCGATAGAACAGACATAACCTCACTAGATTAGTACACTTAGAAAAGAGACCCCAGGGAACTGTTTAGTTCTTCCTATGAATGAGGATATAAGGAGAAGAAGAAGGCATACTGCACCCTGAAAGAGCAACTCGTAAGAACCTATCTAGTTTACACCCTAATCTCAGACTTCCAGCCCTTGAAACTGTGCAAAATACATTTCTGTTGTTCTTAAGTCACCCAGTCTGTGGTAATTTATTACAGCAGTCAGAACTTATTTAGACAGCATTTTTTGTAGCAAATACGATAGTTGTATCATGTTAGGTGGACGTATGATTTTGTTGTCTTTATTTGGAAATTTAGTGTAGAGATATGCGTGGGTACCGCACTGACAGAAGGTAGACTGTGATGGTTAATTGTATGTGTTAACTTGGTTGGACCATGCTACTCAGTTTGTAAAATGCCAGTCTAGATGCTGCTACCATGAAAGCATTTTTTAAAAGATGTGATTAACATTTAAATCAGTTAACTGTGAGTGAAGTAGATTATCCCCATAATGTGAATGGTTCTCATCTAATCAGTTGAAGGACTTAAGTGAAATAAACTGGGGTTCCTCAAAAAAGAATAAATTTTGCCTCCAGGTTGCATTTGGACTCAAGATGTACTATAAATTATTTCTTGGCCTCTAGACTGTCACTCTTATTTAAATTTGCTAATCCTCACAATCATGTGAACTGTTTTTAAAGTAAATCTCTTTTTTAAAAACTTTTTTTTTTTAATGCTAAAGGGCATGCACATGCTTGAAAAAAAGAGAGAGAAAGAACATTCCCACTAGGTCCTGGTCAGGCCATAATACTTTTTCCTCCATTTTTTCACCTTGTCAGGATCCTGGACACACACACATGTACCTGGCTTATATTTCAAGCTGTCAGTGCCAGGACTTGATCTCTGGTCAGCCATGTGGCATATCTGGCTTCCTCTGTGCAGTTCTTAACTTCTGTTATAGGGCCAGTCCCAAACTGACCTTTCTATATGTATGTACCTGCTCTTGGTTCTATTTCCTTAGAGAAACCCCGAATAATACAGTTTTAATGAGCAACTGGGCAAACGGTTATAACATTTTACAAGATGGGAAAGGCAAAGCAGTGAATGAAAGTGGGATGGGAGTAGAAAGGAGAGAGAGGAGCATAACTTCTATTTTAAACATGCCAATTTTGAGATTTTTATTAATCAACCAAGAGGAAATGCTAAGTAAACAACTAGTAAATAAGTTTTATGCCAAGGGAAGAGGTTGGAGCCAGAAATCTAACATTGGGAGTCATCAGCATACAGATGTTTTAAACATGGGTACTAATGAGCTCAACTATACACAAAATGTTGATAGAAAATAGAAGAGGGTTCAGGAAGTCCGATATTTAAAGGTTAGGAAGAAGAAGAATCAGGAAAGGAAACTGAAAAAGAATAAACACTAAAATGAAAGAAAACTCAAGAGAGGAGAATGATTCAGGAGATAATAAAGAAGGCATCACAAGAACAGAGTATTTATCAACTGTGTCAGATACTGCTAGAATTGGGAATTGTTCACTGGATTTGACATGTTGTGGAGCCATGATGACTTCCAGAAGTGGAATATCGGTAGAACAGAAATAACCTCACTAGGATGAATGAAGAGAAAATAGCTATTAACAAAGTAAAGGTAGCAGGTAAAAGTTCAGAATTCCTATTTAAAATGCTTGGGAGAAAAGTATTTGGGAATTTTTGTTGTTGTTTTTGAATGTTTACATCTACATAATGAGATATATTGGGGATAGGACCCAAGTCTGAACACAAAATTCAATCGTTTCATATACACCGTATCAAACAGCCTGAAGATATTGGGTCATCGAAAAGTCATGACACATTTTTGCATAGGAAAAATATGCTATGACCTTTCCAATGACCCAATAATTACATACAGTATCTTTGTAGGGCAGCATTTCTTTATATGAAATTAGGTGTGAAGTTTTCCACTTGTAGTGTCATGTGGGTGCTCGAAAAATTTGCGATTTGGGATTTTGGATGTCATAATCAGGATATTCAACCTTTCTAGACAACTTCCTAGAGAGTTCTGCTAAAAGACAAACATAAAAATGGGGTCATTACAGAGATTTCATGGGATTTAAGGGCAGAGACAGTCATTTGGGAATGCAGAAGAAATGTTTCCTGACTATAAGCTCATGTGGAAACCCAAAAGAAGCCAAGGAGAAAAATTTTAATTTAAGCTTTTCACAGTTATTATACTTAAATCATTGAACATCAAACATTTGGATGTGTCCTTAGATGTTTATACATTACCAGAGAAATTCTACATGGTATACAGCAAGAGGCAAACATACTACATTGCACCTAGAAGCCATAAATCTTAACTAAAATGAAGTCAGAGAGGAATATTTTTTCTGTACTTTTGTATTGTGATAATGGCAATGGAGTAGAAAGAGGAAGGATGCAGGAAGAAAAGTTAATTGCAATAGGAAAATCATTGAACAGGCAAAAGGGCATGAGGATGAGTATATTCATGGGAGGTTGCTATTAACTAAGATTAGGGAAGAGTTAAATAGGAACAGGAGGGTGAATATATGCATACAGATGCAGACAAATGTCTAGATTTGATGATGGGGAACAAATGGTAGTTTTCTTTCGATTGCTTCAAATCTTCTCTCTAGTAAAATATGAGTTGAGATCTTTATCTAAGCACAGAGTTTTAGGAGGGAGCTTAGACTCTGGAAGAGAAGAAAAAACTGAAATGTCATCTGGGAAAGTGGAAACAGAAATTGTCAAGGGAAATGTAGAACGATTGCTGGCTGTGCTGAGGCCTGTTTGAGGTTTACCATTACAAATTCAGAATGAGGCCAATGCGAACATATAGTATATTTTTCTTTAGCTACACTAAGGTGGTATAGAGAAGCTGCAGAGGAGTAAAGAGATTTAAGCAGAAGTGGGAGTTTTTCATGTAAAATTTACATGGATGATGGTAAACAGAATTCTAAAAGTGGCCCTTCAAATTCCCAACCCCTAATTATTCGGTTCTGCTGAAAATAAACTATTTTCAGACATAACTAAAATTTTACATCAGCTGAGCTTAAGATGTGATTACTTTGCACTGTTTAGATGGGTCCAGTGTAATCACAGGAACCATTATAAGGAGAAAGATAAGATAAAAAGTGACATCAGAGGCCAACAGGAGGCATTGTTGTTAAGGTACTGGACTCTCACATGTGTAACTCTGGTTCAACTCCAAGACCTGGTGTCTTGAAAATCATACCAGGCACGTGTGTGTGTGCTCAAAATCCTGAGAAGAGAATGAAGGAGAAGGGATTGTGTGCCATGGTCAACCCCCTTGAGGAGGGGTGGTGATTTCTCCCTTCTTTCTTTGTCTCTCTTTGTTGAGTACATGCACCAATGGAAAAATTCTAAGAAAAGAACAGAGAGAGAGAGAAATAAAAAATGACATGACAGAATTAGGAGGAGTTCTTTGGGAGGGGATTAGGTCTTAAAAGTAAAGCGATCATGAATTGCATTAGCACCCTAATAATAAAGGCCCCAGAGATCTTTCTCATGCTTTCTACCACATGAGGGCACAGGAAGAAGATGGCCATCTCTAAACTAGGAAGGAGCTTTCACCATGGAATCTGTAGGTTATTTTGGAATTCCCATCCTCCAGAACTGAGAACAATAAATATTTGTTGTCTAAGCAATACAGTTTATAGGGTTATTATTATACCAGCCTGAATCAACTAAGACAAGGGACACATCATTGTAGAGGACAGGATGGTGAAGAACCATCTATATGTATGATGAAGCCATATAATACAAGGATGGGAATAGTAGTAAAGAAAAATCAAGTAAATGAGTCATGTGCTAAAGTTTCAAATAAAAGATGAGAAATGATCAGAAACATTGATAGGTAACTACATTATGAAAAAATGGTAGGTAGTATATTCTGAAGGGATTACTTTAAAGGACATTAGATTTGGGGATAGGGAGGGAAGAAGTAACTTAGACATGGTAACAAAGTGGACCTCCATTCTTCCAAAAAGCTCTATGCTACTTTTATGGTGGTAGTAAAGAAATAGATTGTTATAGTACACTCTGCAGGGGTAGGAGCAGTCTTAATAAGTACAGTTCAAGAGCCACTTTATCTAAGGATAGGCTATTTTTATAGGGCATATAGGGGTGGAATCTGGTGCTCTTCATGTGTCCGGTTGCTCTATTGTATATATCTGCAGTTTCACGTGTGTGTGTGTGTGTGTGTGTGTGTATTTCTTAAGAGAGGTTATTGCTATAGGATATGTGAGCTCACCAGAGAGACAGAAAGTGAGAAACCACCCCCCTACCCTCAGAGGGAATGGACACACCACAGTCACTTCTCTTCCAGTCTCCTCTCAGCATTTTGGACATAGATGCACTTGTGCCTGGCATGAGATTTTTTTTTAAAGCTGCTGGGTCTGGGGCTTGAACCGGGGTTGACTACGTAGGAGTCTAGCTATGTTAACAGACAAAACAGCATATGTATACATTATACATATGTGCTTAACAAGTGTATATGAGAACAGTCTAAAACTGCCAAGCCTGAGTCAAAACCCTTGAGACCTCTGTGTGAATCTCACTCAATAAATTTAAAAGGGAAGGTAATTAAAAAAATAAATAAAAAGCCATTTCAGGATAGAATTTTATAAAACCTTTCACTTTCTTTTAGAGAAAGAAGGTAAGGGAATAATTATTTTTCTAATGATAGATGAATTCTTAAGGGCAGAGTGGAGGAATGGTGGTTTGAGAGGGGTGAGTTTCAGTTAGTTTCTGAGGTGTACAGAACCATAGAGAAGTAATAATGTTGTGAAGATGGATGTTACATGGGTCTTGGAGAAAAGGACAGTCATCACTGAGATTGATTCTTTTAGGCAGTGGGACTGAGGTGCTACTGTTACAGAAATAGGGATAAATGAGCTTATTAGGCACATGATAAGATCTCTGGATCTTTTTAAAATCCTGATATTTTTGCATTTAATAATACAGAGGCAAGAGTAAGCAAAAATTTCAAGTTTTTTTTTTTTTTTTTTTTCAGAACCATAGAGAAGTAATAATGTTGTGAAGATGGATGTTACATGGGTCTTGGAGAAAAGGACAGTCATCACTGAGATTGATTCTTTTAGGCAGTGGGACTGAGGTGCTACTGTTACAGAAATAGGGATAAATGAGCTTATTAGGCACATGATAAGATCTCTGGATCTTTTTAAAATCCTGATATTTTTGCATTTAATAATACAGAGGCAAGAGTAAGCAAAAATTTCAAGTTTTTTTTTTTTTTTTTTTAAAAAAGGGACTGGCTGAACAAGGATGCAAATTTCAGCAGTTAGATTCCAAAGAAGGTAGTTCTACAAAGTGTGCTAGAAGCACACAGGAATGCTCATTGACTAAATGGATGAATGCAGAGAAATTCTGTTATTTAGGAAAATGCCCTGGATAGGGGTTAAGGGATGTTAATTTGAAGAAAATTCAACACTAGTGAGATATAGACTGAGTTCATGAAACTTCCAAGACTGTAGCTGTGTCATTATAATGCCATAACTTTTCTGCCTTGTTGCTTATCTTAGAGTTTTTGCTCTAGAATCTTAGCTACCAGCTATGAGGAAGCCCAATCAATACATGAAGAAATGGAGCCTTAAAGATCCTCAAATCCATTTGATTTATCAGTAAATAATTAACATCAGTTTTCCAGCCATGTAGTGAACTATCTTGAGGATGAATCTCACCTATCTAAGTTGTGCTTTTCAGTTAGCATTACATGGAACAGACGCAAGACTTATTTTTTGAGTCTTACTTGTGATGAATATTCATGAACAAAATAAACAATTGTTATTTTAAGCCACAAATACAGAAGTTGGTATTTTTAATGCAGCAATAAATAACTTGAACATACTACTACCAAGCTACCTCGTATCTCTAAGTTTCTGCTCCCCACATCATAAAATAAAGATCAGTCTCCACCTCAGAGAGTTGTCATGTGGATTCAAGAAATGCATAAATATACATATTCTGGCTTGAATAGATAAGTACTCAATTAATATTGAGCTCCATTTAAAAAGTATTATTATTATTATTTCAGATTTTTGCCATAAGATGCGAGCACTCGCCAGAAAAAGAGAGAAAAGTAAAGTAAAAAATCACCCCCAAAGGGGATGATTAAACTACATTCCCTTTTACATTCTGTGGAGGGCACTGCATACGAAAGCCGTCTTAAGAGCTATCTGCCATCTTAGAAACCTTTGGGTTTCACTTTCACTTCCTCACTGAGCAAACCATTTCCCAGAAACCATGTGGCCAACTGTCAGAAGCCATGTAACCAACTGTTCTTCCCTAAACTCGCCATTCTTCCTCAATAAACGAGACTTGATTAGTACCTTGTCTTGTCTCCACTCTGTGTGTCTGTGTGTGTGTGTCCCTTTTCTCACTCCCTCCCCCAGATTACTGTTCGAATGTCCTATGGGTCAGGACAACATTCTCTTCTCGAGATTTTGGGCATGCATGCAGAAGTGCCCGTAGTCATCCACATGGGAATCCAGCTCCTTAAGCATCATGCCACCTGCTGACCCTCATTGTTACCCCATCTATGGTTACTGTGATTAGGCAAAATAAGTAGACTTCTTTTTAAGAAAATCATTTCTTCTCCCCATGTATACAGATAGATCAGAGATAGAAGAAAGATTATTCCATCTGTTGATTTTCATCCCTAAGACAGCTCACTATTTCACTTCATTCAGGTTTCTGTTCAAATATCATTGCCCTAGAAAGGCCTATCAGGACTCCCCTACACTAAAAAACAAACAAAACAAATCAGATCCTCCCATTCTTCCCTCCCTACTAACTGATGGGCATTACTTTTCTTCACAGCATTTATCATCACTTGGCTATGGTGTATTTGTGTGTTTATTTTATGTCCCACTCATATTAACATGGAAAACTCCATGGAAACAAGAATCTTTCTCTATTTTTGTCTCCTCTCTGTTCTATAGTACCTAAAACAGTACCAGATATACAGTGGGAATTTGTAAATGGTTGTTGAATGGCTAAATAAATGACTTCTTTCTGGTGTAGTCCCTCCCTTGATCTAATTTACTTCATTCAGATGCTATGTGGAAGAACATGTTGAATGGAACATTGACTTCAAGATTACGAAGTCAGGCAGACTCTAAGAAAGGAAAAAGCAGTCAAATATGCCAATTACTTTGGAAGGGTAATGGCATATTTTGAAATTTGGAGGCTGCGTCATTAAAATTCATTTTGTGCTACATAAAATAAGGAATCAGGAGCCTGACAGAAATGAAACTCAAATAGGCATTCATTTCCTTTATCTTTTTACAAGACAGATCAATTAGTAATTTTATGGTTGAAAAAACTCATTTTTAAATGTTATGTGGGACTTAGTGTAGTATCAAATCTGGCCTAATGTCACCTTTATTAAAGAATTGAAAGCACTTTTACATCTGTTCATTCCACTAAAAAAATACTGAGAATTGCATTTTTTGCCATCTGAAGTTTATAAGGGAAGAGGAGAATGGGCATAGAAATGATCTTGTTACATAATTAACTCCCCCAAAAGTAAAAGCAAGTGATCAGTGCCTGACCAGAATGTTTTGAGCTGCATTTACATTCCTAAAGCATACCATGAAACCCTCCCAAACAGGTGTATTGGAGAGTCCAGATGGCCTCGGTGAGAGGCCAGGAAACCTGGCATCTTATGCTGCATTTCTGGCTACTCTCATGGACTCCCTGGGTTTGGCTGCATCAAGACCTTGCTGGGGGGCAGCCAAGGGGACATGCAGGTGGTGCCGGATGAGAAGCAGGGTTTCCAAGTGAGAGGCTGCTGTGCTGCTGGAGAATTGCCTCTTTTCCCTCCACTGAATTATAAAACTAAGATCCAAGTCATCTATGGCCAGTAAAGATGCTGAGTATCCAGATAAGATAAGAGAGCATAGGCATTACTTAACTTCAATATCCTAACTCAGGTAATTATCTTCTGCCACCTGAAATTTATCCTGTGGGTTCTATCAGATCTGATGTTTGCCTTTGCTTTTTCTGTCCTCTGTAGAGTTGTTGTATGGCTATTAAACTGTCACTATGCTCTATACAACACAAGGATGTGAGTGTTCTTTATGAATTGGATATGGAGGTGAGGATGTAGATCCATGTGGATCTAGTTTGAACAGGATGTTCCTTGGTATAATTATAAACAATGAAACCTTTGGCCCTTTTGATTCCAAATAGAGCCTTGGAACAGTGATGCTGATTGATATATGTGATTTGTTTTAGTGATCCTTATGTAACAAGAATGCTTTCCAAGTCACAAAGCTAATGAAGAAAACCTAAAGGGTGATTACTGTGCAAGTAGAATCTACCAAGAAAATCTCAAGTCCATGTTAGAAATGCTATTAAAAGTTGGTCATATCTTTCTTCTCTGTCCCTTTTTTTTTTTTTTTTTTTTTTTTTTTTTTATTACCAGCTTAGACTCATGGAAGAGTAGGAACTAATGGAAGATAAGGGTTATTTTAGTAAGGTCTGTTTATGTAAACTCATCTTGGCATTGACTCTCCATGTCGAGCGATGAGTCCTTTCTCTTCCTGGTAAGATGAGGGCACCTTCACATAGTGAAGGCAACTAAGGGGAGGACAGAGAATGTTACTACATCTGTTAATTCTCAATTTCCTTCAGCTCAAAATAATCCTTATGCCAAAGTGCTATATTTTGGGGTGGCATATCCTAATCCCTTTCAACACCATCTGTAGGATCACTACTGACATTTGTTGGGGATGAGAACTTTAGCATACTTTTGAAGTGAAGCTTCATTTATATCTATGAGTGTTCTGAAATGGAAAGTCCTTAAGTAGAAGAATCTCTGTATAGATGTCAAATTAATTGTAATAAACCTCACAGTTGATTATGATCTAATAATATATTATGACACTATAGCTGAGAACTGCTGAACTAGACAGGAAGATTAGTCAACTGTTCCTTATGATGAGGTTAACATTTAACCCAGTGGACAGAATGAGACCTGGGACACATAAATGTCGACACTCAGTCAGAGCAGCAGAGAGGAGAAAATGAAATAGTAAGTAGCAGGAATTCTGCTGTGGTAAGTGGTTACCACAGAGGAGGATACAATCAGTTGGAAAGTTGATAAATTTGAAATCCAACTTATGTTTCTTCCTGAAGCAAGATTCGAAATTTGCTTCCATGGGCTAGAGCTAGATGCCCTCCATGAATAGCCAATCTGCTTAAACTGCATCTTTCTAGATAATATTTCAATATTTAGCTCAGAAGCATTAATAACTATTGGGTTGTTGGAAAAATCATGACAGATTTTTGCACAGAAAAACATGAAAAATTATGTCATAACTTTTCCAAGTTCCCAATACATGATTCAGATTCTAGTGGGCTCTTTACCTATAAAACTTTTTTTTTCTCTCTCTCTCTTTGCCTTGATTGCAAGAGTCAGTGGATGAAATCTTTAAAAAAAAAGATCAAGTTACATTTATGAAATGCAAAGAGCTGATTGTTGAATTTAGGTGAGGAATCACATGCACTTGGGAAAATTCAAATTCATTTCACTTTTTTCTGGTAGCCAATGGCCTTGAGGAGAAAGTCTTCCAGAAAGCATACTTACAATTAATGTTGTGTAAACAAAACCTTGATTAGCACTCAGTGGCCTCTGGAGGTGTCCTCAGATCTAGCCCATGCAAGATATGGGCAAGAAAAACTTCTCTCTATTCCTAGGTGTCTGTTTAAAAGCCAATTCTTGTCTTTAACTGCTGCTGAGGAATACAAGAGTTTCTGAACAGTATGTTGAAAGGCGATTTAACTATTTTTAAGACAAAACATCAGATAACTATTTCCAGTAAAACTGCAGGAAGAATTCAAGGAAGCAGGGTGAATTTTCTGGCCTGGAATCAGGCCAAAACAAAGGCTAATTCACTTCCATTAGGTCTCTAATAGCTACAATTTTAGGGCTACTGCCTCTTCCATTAAAATGCCTCTGCTATGGTTTTGACCTGCCCCTCCTCAATGTTGCTGAATCTTAACTTATTAAGTTTACCAGTTTACTTTTGCTGTTTCACTGAGTTGTTTTTTTTTTTTTCAAACCTCAAAGCTTCCCTATTAAATGTTCGTCACCTCAGCTGACAGAAGACACCCCTATCTCCATTCAGTTGTTTCTCTTTGCCATCATTTCTTTTCTTGGCCTAAAGCACATTTTAATAGAATGAAACAATCAATGTGAGTGTTCAAGTTGGATAAAGAGCTCAGAGCCTTACCTAAGAGTTGCTTACCTTATTACTAATGGCCTGCATAAGACATGGTTGACTTTGAATTTCAAACTCATTTAGAGACTTGTGAATCTCCCTTGGGATCCTGAGAATAGGGACACAGAGATGACAGTACCAAGAACTTTCCAATTTTAATAATGATAATAAAAAAGATACTACCTCAATTGGTTTACATTTAACCTGGAAATGGAATGCAATGGAAAGCCAGATTGCTGTATAATTGACAGCTTTGTCTCCTAGCAGATGGCTGTAATCTTCGGAATGTGCCAAACACAGACTCTAGGATTTTTGAGTTTGTAGTGAAAACAGAAAGGACAAATATTTATCGTAATTACAACATTTGCGCATTGGATATAGTTTCACAGCCTTTTAATCCTCCTTGATTAGAAAATACTGAATGACTTTTTTTTTTCCTTGCCAGTTGAAGAAGTTTTTATCAACACTTCAAGAAACATTTCAAGTTTTATTAAAAATAAAATTAGGTTGCACAGGAAGAGCTCTCTTTTATATTTACTTTCTGATTAATCTATACATCAGTCCACTCAATGAGTGTGAATCAACATGATACAGACCACAACCAGCAGATGGAGCATACAAATTCAAGTGGCATATTAGTCAACTCCGAATTTGTCTAAAGAGGTGATCCAGGTCTCAATTTTTTCTCTTTCTACTGATCACTTCTGGTTAGTGCTTGTCAAGAGGTCAGTTGGGGGTCTTTCAAGTGATTTACACAAGTAGATTCTCAGTGGAGTTTATAGAAATTAGGTATGGGACATTCTGCTCAATCACATCAGATTATGTTCAACCTCCATCTTTAGCAAATCAAGTTAGTATCCGCATTATGATCATTCTAAAGACTACTGTGCTCATTAGAGAGCTGTGAGTTGTAATTCAAATTTAAATTCCTGAGATTGAAGCCAACACTTATCTTCAGCTTTGGGATAATGGGTAAAAAAAAACCCAGATATGGCATAAGAAAATGAGGATTCCAGACACATTTGTTTTATTTCAGATTTTTCTGACTTTGCCAAGGCAGTTAAGAGTGCTCGAACTATTTTCTGACTTGTCAGATCCTAAGCATTTAAGATTAATATGAGAATTAAATGAGACAATGTGTGTAAATGAGATACACACTGGAAAACGGACTACACATGTAAAAGGGCTATTGCTAATAGTGGCTACCTAGGAGGATTCTATTAATTTATCAGATCTTGGTGCGGTCCAACATTTTGTAGACACTAGTACATAAATAATAGTTAATAGGAGTGATAATAGGAGGTAATAATAGGAGTGATGATAATAAGAGTTAGTAATAGGAGTGATATTTACATCCTACTTTTCTCTGAAAGGGTCTTTATTCCAAACATTAAATTCCAATTTACATAACAACTTTATCTAAGCTTCAGTCTCTTTACCTTTTTTTTTCCTTTTGCTAAATCAATCTATTGCCTATAATTCATTTATTCATTTATCAAGCATGTGTGAAATGCAAAGTCTCCAGCAATTTATTTGGCATTTCAAGAAACACAAAACTGAAATTTAACTCAAGTAGTTCTTTCTCTGTCTAATGTGGAAACTGTTTAGACGATTTTCAAATTTTGCATTCTGGAGCTACTAAGAACCATATTTGTCTTCCTGAATGATAGCACTGTCTTCCTCAATGATACCACTTCGCATACTTGAATGTGGCTATTATTTTCACCCCATCTCTTCAGGCCCAGTATGAGAGAGACCAGAGCTAAAACTCCATTGATGATCTGACCTCCATAATTCCTACTCTGAATGGTGGGCCAAAGTGACATTCGAGTCTCTTGGAATTAGTTTCAGTTCAGAACCACTGACTAATAGTCCCTGAAAGGTCCGATTATTACCCAATCTTCCTGGGTACACACAATTATCTTGGTAAAAGGCCAATGGTTCCTTTGGAAATGGCTCAAAGAAAGATTTAGAGTATATATTTTGACAACACATGAGGTGTTTTCTCAAGGGGATCCAGCCTCTCCTTTCAGTGGGTACTGAATGTGTTGACTGACTCAGGTCTGAGGATTGATTAAAGGGCCATGACTGGTTTTATTTTATTTTTATTCTAGTTAGACTTAGCTACTTGACTAAGAACTTTTTACTTATATAGACCAAGTAACAGTTTAGTAGGTTTCCTATTTACTTTACTTCTAGGTGCACCTGATGAATCATAAGTCTGTGTAAGTCAGATAATTCTAATCACTGCTTTGGCTTTCCTGTCTATTGCAATCACGATATTCACCTTGCCTTTGGCAGCAGAGTGGTGGCATTTGGCCTCTGCCACTCTGGGATCCAATTACTCTCAACGCATTTAGGTTTCCCAATTCAGGAACAGCAGTTTTCCCTGTAAGTTCTAGTCTACAGAGAGGACCATCACAGAGCTCTTCAGGATGCTGGAGACTGGCTAAAAATTAAATCTACATTGCAATTTAGCCACTGGTAAAATGTGATTTGGGGTTTCATTTTCAGCAATGTTAGTCCTGCACTATAAGAAATAAGCATCTCTTTCAGGGTAGATGCAGAAGCTATCAGGTAATTTTTGCAGTGCTTTGAGCTGGAAATGTGAATCCAGGAGCTCATTCTCACTAATTTGGCAAAAATGTTTAAAATTATTGTGTACATAGTCTCTGATCCTTGCTTCTTATAAGTGTTGATTAAGAGTATCCAATGGTCACATTTTGTGTATACCCATTGTCAGATCACACCAGGGATTATTGATGTTCTCTTTATCATTAAAAAGAGAGTCATTAGTGTCTTTAAACCAAACCAAGTTAAAGTACCAATTTCAAAAACAGAACTAATTTAGAAGATTTACCATCAGGACTTTTTTCCTCTACTACAACTCTTAGTACCAAAATCTGTTAGTGTAACTTACCCTGAGAAACAGAATCAATGGGATGTGTGTGTGTGGGTGGGTGTGGGTGTGTGTGGGGGGTGGGTATTAGAGGAATTTAGTTCATATAATTATGGACAAATCCAAAAGAAAAATCCAAAATCTGCAGTGCGAACTGATAGGCTGACAACTGAGGACAGTCAATGTTCTATTTAGAATATAAAAGTGGAACCAAGAAGAGCTGATGTTACAAAGTCCGAAGATAGTGTGCTAAACAAGTCTCTTTTGCTCAGGAGAGCCCAGTTTTTTTTTTGTTTCATTAAGGCATTCGACTAATTGGTTGAGACTCATTCACAATGGGGAGAGCAATCTGCTTTATTCAAAGTCCTCAAAGTTCACTAATTTACATGTTAATCTGTGATCACCCAAAACACCCTCACAGAAACGCCCAGAATAATGCTTGACCTTAACATTAATGTTTAAGACTTTTCCATTTTTTCTTGGCCTCAGTCTCTCTTTTCAGATATATTATACTTTCTACCCCTCAGAACTCTTCTCATGCCACCACTATGCTCTATGTTTTCTGGCTTATAAAAACATGTATATTTCTTGCAACAAGCCTCCTCCATTTTTAGCCATGCTAAATCCTCATCAAGGAAGGCTCCTTACCTAACCCCATTCTCCTCTCTCCAACTATAACTGCTTGTACATTACGTATTCAAAGTTCCAAGACCACCTTATTCATCTCAGAGATGCTTTCACTGACTTTTTTTTTTTAAATCAAAGTTAGCTTTCCCTTGATATTACCACTGAACTATGTCACTATCAATCTCATCACATTAAATTGCCATCATTTTCTTTTTGTGACTGACTCATCTTCTGGACTGTAAGCTCTATTGTGTCCAGGAACTATTTTTTGGTTCCCTCAGTGTCTCATGTAGAGTCTGATTCCAGTTAAGTATTCAGAAATTGTCTGGAATGAATGAAAGAGGATGGATTTGATGAAGGAAGAAATTGGGGTCTAGTTTGGTAGGTAGTGAGGAATCACTAAAGATTTGTCATTAAAAACTCTTCTTGAAAAAAGTAACAATGAGTGGTTCTTTGGGGAGATCATTTGTCAGTGGTGAGAATAAAGGCTCAAGGCAAAATAGAGGAGAGAGAAGGCAAGCAGGGAGCTAAATTGACTACCTTGATAATTCAGGGATGAGGGAAGGAGTTAAACTAGTTCAATAAAGTAGGAATTGGACAAACTGAAATGGTTACTAAGGAACTGACTGTGCCTGATATCAGAGATGTTTCTAAATATCTATATATTTAAATTTTCTATAGGGCAAGTGTGTTCACTGGAGAGAGAGAGAAAATGAGAAAGCACCTTCCACCAGGGACTGTCATTCAACATACCCTTCATTTCTTCTTTGGGGATCTTGGGCACACACACTCACACACACACGACATGCCTGTAAGTGTTTTTCAAGCTGCCAGGTCTGAGACTTGTACTACTTAGTCAGCCATGTAGAATTGGGCAACCTTTTAACTGCTACACCACTGCCTGGTTCTCCTTTTCTTAAGAGGACATGATGGACCTGAATTACCCTTCATTATTGATGTTCTCTTTATCATTGAAAAGAGAGTCATTAGTGTCTTTAAACCAAACCAAGTTAAAGTACCAGGTGGGAACTTCCTGCAGAGTTCTGAGGAATTATCCATAGGGCTAGAGAGTGAGAATATTTGTGGCTGTGTTTATGGCTGTGTGTTTTAAAATCTCGCCTTCTCTTTATGAAACTACCAGGAAACAAGCATGGGGGCCCCACCCTCGTGGTTTTATCTAATGCTATTCAACCCCTCAAGCTTCATTTCTTAATATGATTGTTAAAGTTTCATTCCTCTTAATATCATTATAATAAGAAAATTTTAATGTATGAATTGGAGGGAAACACATTTAAGCCATATCAGGTATAAATTTTAGAAGTAGTGAAAGTATCTGGAGAAAAATTTGGAAAATTAGTAGGTTGTCAGGAGAATCATTTTTTCTCTCTTTTGCTGTGCAAAACTGCATTCTGACTCTCCAGACAACCCAATAAGTTAAGGTTCTTCAGAAATATTGAATATTCTGCTGATGATTTAGACATTACTTTTAGGTCAAGAGTCCTAGAAGCTTCTCAATCAGTCATGTTTAAGTTTTAAAATTAGTATTAGAATAGTATTTCTATCATATTATGGATAAAAGTAATGATATTAGAGCTAAAGAAGAGGCTTCTGTATTCAACTTATGCTCTTTGGATTAGGCATTTTTATTGAAACAATTACTATTTGCCAAAAATGAATGAGACAGAGTTCCATGATTTTAATACCGATTTCAAGGGTGGCTCTAACTTTATCATTGGCGCTACTTTGAAATTTTTCATCTTGAATGTAGCTTGAAATATATGGGCCGTTACTTAAAAGCTAGTCACATTTCTGTCATGCAAAGACTGCCTCTGTCTAAGAGTATTTGATATGTAACCATGCTGGGTCATAAGAATAAATCCAGGGCTAAAAGATTTTTTTGAGAACTTGTAAAGAGCAGAGGTCACCCAATTATAATCTGAATTTATACTTTTCTGGAAAGCAAAGTCCAATTGGATAAATTTTATGTCACATCTTTTGTATTTGTTGGCTTTTAAGGTCTTTTGTGTACTGGCATTTATCATAATTGATTGCCACCTATATCATGGGCAATGATTTCTGGTTAATGTTTAGCAGTCCAGGTAGTACTCTAAAACGGTGGTATCCACATTTGCTGTATCATCAGAATCTGAAATTAGACCTTTAGGCATTCTCCCTATGATGAAATCACTGCTTTTAGCCCCATGCAGGCTGCTAGATGCTTTACAGATATGTGTTTTGTCATCAGACAGTTTAAAAATTAGACATTAAGGCATGTCCTGGTGATGAAGCAAATGACCATCACTATAGCACAGCTGGTCCCTGAAAACTCTCGACTATGAAAAATCCACTAAGCTTTAAAGCTTTTACACATTGGTAAGAAAGTCATGAAAATGCAGCTTTCAGAACAAGGGAAAATCAGGAAATTGTAAATGGCCTAGTGAGACATAGATGTCAAAGTAGTTGCCAGATGTTGGCGTATCCAAAGTTGAAAGAGAACTTGATTTGAATTTTGATTTGTATGAGGATAAGGCATGTTAATTATTGCCTACCAAAGGATTTTTGAACAGTTTTTAGAATGTTCTCCTAAATGAAGATATATTTTTGCTAGGTAATCTAGTGCCTGGCAGAATAATCATGCAATGAAGAGTACTTATTAATGCTACTATATCACTAAACTGAGAAATGAACTGAAATTTTCTAATGGAATTTAAAATTAAATAATGTTTGTCTCTAATTATCATATAGTCTAGAATTCGAGCTACATTTTTTTTGTTTTGTTTTTATTTTTTTTTAATTTTTATTTATTCATTTATTTATTTATTTATTGGCCATAGGGACGTATACTTGCTGAAGGGAGAGAGGGACAGAAAGAGGAGAGAAACTAGCCTCCCCCCCCTTCCCTGGCGATGAGCATACTACAATCCCTTCTCCTCCATTATCTTCTCAGGATTTTGGGCACACAGGCACATGCACCTGGCATGTTCTTCAGGCTGCTGGGTCTGTCACTCGGACTGCATAGTACGTTATGTGGGATCAAGCACTTTAAATACCATGCCACCTGCTGGCCCAAGACTATATTTTTCTTTCTTTTTTTTTTTTTTTTAATATGCTGTGATATTCAAAATGCAATGGAAACACAACATCCTTCGTAAAAATGCTGCAGACAACAAGATAGGACTAGGATGTCTGATAATATGTGCTCCCTCACAATGTTCAGTGGAAATATTTTGCAAGATGCAATTTAACTAAAAGTATCTGTGGAATTTGACCATCAAAACTTCTCATAAAGAGACTGGCCAATCTGCAGCCTCTTAGAACTATATTTATCTTCTTATTACTAGGCAGCATGTTCCAGATACTGCTCTAGAGTTTATACTTATAACCATTATCTCGTTTCATTTTCTTAACAGTCCTAAAGGTAGGTATTCTGTTTTTATTTGTTTGCTTTTTAACATATGATCAACTGAGATTCAGAAACCAGTAATGGTGGGCTGTGATTTGAACTGACTGAGTGACTCCAAACCCTGTGATTGTAATCTCTGCAATTCATGGCCTTCTCACTAGTACCAGTTAAGTGTGAATTTTATTCCTCTCTGCATTATTTTATGCATCAAGAGACTTCACAAATGTGATTCCTTAGACTGTCTGAATGATTGAGTGAACCTCAATGCAAAGATTGTTAGCTTTCTCTGAAACACCCTTTCGTTGATAAATCTCTCAAAGGGAATAGTCCAGGGGTAATAAATCGAGGCATCTCGGGGACTCATGGGAATTTACTTCTCTGATTGATGGAATGAGCCGGCTGTCACCTGCATACATAGTAAACAAAGGCATGGAAATGCATGAGATTGCCACCTGAAAATTGACATTGGTTTGTTCATTTTCTTAGAGGAAGAATACAATTGAAAAGAAGGAAGCTGAGGGGAACCATAAGAATGATTGATAGAAAGATATAGAGTTTAGATTAGGAAACTAGAAAAGAGAATGGAAGGTTTTATTATTATTATATTACTATTTCTTCAAAGTATGCCAGCACCCTTTCCTCAGTGAAATAGCAATACACATAGCACTCTACTAGGCACCAAAGAAAAGAGAGAGGGAGTCAGAGGAATGGAAAGAGAGGAAGAGAAAAGTGAGAGACAGAGAAACAGATGTGCTCTCTGCCCTGAAGGAGCTCATGATTTAATTAATGGATTAAACATTTATTTGGGCTGAGTTGAAGGGCATGCATGTGAACAACAAAGACACATGTTCATCACCCAAGGCCACTTCTGCTGATCATTTTGTATCATTTGTCTCTAAGTGAACAGGTCTTCTAAGAAAGAAAATCCAAGCTTTCTTGGTCTGGGAAGGCTAAGTGGGATATGAAAGCAGTATGTCAAAAGTATGCAGTCAAAGCATTTTTTAGCAATAAGTAAAAGAAAACCAAGGCTAAAGACTATCTTTTATTATATGACAAGGGAAAGCAGATAAGTAATGATCAAAATGGCAGAGGACCTTGGTTCCTTGATTTACTTCCGATTTTAATAAGGGAATAATTTAGGTAACTGATAGTGAATGAAAGGCACTCATGTGTGATTATCTAAATGTGGCTTTTTCAGTATTAAATTTTACCTTGAAAACATACCTACTCATAATTTGTTTGTAATATGAATTGCATACATTCCAGTGAGTCTGAGATAATCATCAAGTTGCTTTTCAAGGGCAGGAAAAGACTTGGCTAACTCTTAAGACATTGTTTAGGTATCAACTTCTAAGCCATAGTCACATGGAGGTGATAATGACAAAGAAGAAGAAACAATGTAAGCAGGAAATAACAGGAGGTGAGAGGTTTAAAAGAAAAAATAAATCACTTAAAATTCAAGGAAACAGGAGAATAACAACTTTTAACTAACTATGGGTTTGGACATTTGGACCTCTATGGGAAATTGTGAACATTCCCCTTTGAAACACTTAAAACCAGGGTGAATCATGTTGCTAGGTATGTATGTATGTATGTATGTATTTATCGTGGTGATAGGGCATGTATGCTTGCCAGAGAGACAAAAAGAAAGGAAAAGTTAGAAGTCATCTCCCAGGTTGAGGGTGGGAGGAGATGGCCACAGAGCAATCCATTCTCCTCTTGCAATTTGGGGCACTCATGGACACGTGCCCAGTGCATTTTCAAGTTGCCCTGTCTAGGACTTGAACCATGCCATTGACCAAAGTCTACCAAGTAGACTTTTAAAATTACGTGTTCTGTATCTGACCAGAGGGTATTAAATTGGCTGTAAAACTTGACTCCCTAAGCATTTTCTGGCATGAAATTCCAACGGGAAAACTTTAGTGTGAAACCATACTTCTTTTTTTTAAATCAGTATTTCTGAAAAATTTGCTAATGACTGTGAGTACATCCTCTCCTCTAAAAAGACTTTCTTTTGCTCTTAAGAGAGTTTCTTCTCAAGCACAGTTTCCAAGGAGTGACTTGGCTCAGGATCTAGGCAAATGGTAGACATTCAACAACCTTGTTGAGTAATTTTGAATGACCAAACATTCACCACAATTAGAAACCACCTTTCTGGAATAATGATAATAATCTGGAAAAAAAATAATGAAAAGCTATTGGATAATAATTATGAGTATTTTAATGTCTTTGTATTGACTGATATGCATGGTATTCCTTCTGGAAAAAGAAATGTAATACACTGTAAAGTTATATGTGATTCAATGTAATATAAACAAGATTATGATATTAATAAATTTTAAAAAATGTATAGTAAAAAAAAAAAAAAAAAGAAGAAGAAGAAGAAAACACCTTTCTGTAGCTGAACCACCCTCATATAAACTCTGTCCCCACAGTCATGAGAATGAATAGGTTCAGATCCCAGGTTTAGAACTCTACCAGCAGCCAAGCTCTTTGCCTGTTAGACTGTCACAACTCACACACTCACTTGAATTTGGGACCAAATAATGACTGCCACTCAGGTTTAATAATAGTTTCACTTTGAAATGTTCAGAAGAAAAAGATACTTGAAGCATAAAATAATGTTCTTCCTGGATTACTATGATCATCCACAAAGAGAAGATGAAAAGGGAAGACTGTTTGGTAGTGTGGCCATTTACTACACATCAATAAACAACTCTTGCTTTCTGAACACAGGATATCTCAAAGATCTGGCCAAGTCAGAAGGTTAGGAAGGTCTAACCTTAGACCCTTGGCTCTGGGAACAAACAGAGGTGATATTTTATTGTATAGTTTCTGTACAGAGAAAGCTTCAAAGACTCCTCATACCCTGGGTCAAATGAAGGCTTTAAAAATCTTACTATTTAGCTTTTCACATCTGGACTGATGTCTTCCATTAATCCTCGAGACTGGATATGCACATTGATTTTCATAGCTGAGATTTAGAAATTCCCTTGAATTCCCCATAGTGTTCTCTTTTTATTATTTTTGGATCAGTGTCAGTTAAATGTCTTGGTTTAAAGGTGTTAGTGAAAAGACTAACAGAACAGAACTTTATTTACAAAGTTAGGATGCCAAGAGACACATGTCTTAAAATCAACCTTAATTCTGTTAACAGATAGGTTTTCTTCACTAAGACAATGATTTATGGCAAAAGGAGCAACATTCTTAACTGCAGATTCAGTTATTTCTAGAAAATTCTAAAATGGGACAAAAATGGAATTTCTAGGCAGTTTAGAGTCTAAGTACATATAAAATTTGCATGTAAGGTACATCCTTTTAATTAGTTCAAAGCCTCGGGATATTAGCAAAAATGACTGCCCTATTAAAATTCAATGGAAAAAATATCATAAATTAAAGGTCAACTGGCCAAGTTAACTGTTAGTCATTTTTACACATGTGTAGGCACCTGTAGGAAAATAAAATGTTTAAAATTTGGTGATCTGTATTGTTTCATACTTTCATGCGTGTGCGGGGAGGGACGAGAAGTGTCCTTGTTTTCATTTGCCTTTTGCTTCACAGTCACCTCAAACTAAACATGTTTGTCTTTTATTATAGTGAGACTGAAGGGGATTCAACGACCTGTGCGATTGTCATGTAACTGCAAAGTGTCAGAGAGTAGGTCCAAATATATAGGACACTAGTGATTTTGCTATTTCTATTCTGTGTGTAACTATGATTTCCTTGTATGGAAAATGGGACTAACTTCTTTTTCACAAGGATTAGGGAGATGGCATATGTTTCACATTCAGAGCAGTGTCTGACATCTGGTATGTATCCACGAAAATGTGATGATCATAATACTTGTGGTTATCACTAGTAAAGAAAAACATCTCAGAAAGACTTGCCCCCTCAATGGTCTGAGTCTAACACCCTGAGTTCTTTAAAGGAAAAATAACTGTGACTGTGGGCTATGAACTAATTATAACCCGTATGGACTTATTTATTGCATGAATAGATAACTTCACCAATAGATTTGGTCACACATCATAGATCACAGTTAAGTGTTGGCTGGGTGGAGGATATTTTGTAGTGGTGCATAAAGAGGAAGAAAGAAAATTATAGCCACTTCAGAAATTATTTCACAATGACTAGAAATCAGGAGACATACTACCTAATAAATATACCTTGGAAATTCCTCCCATGGGCTAGAATATGAAGCACAACCTGAAATCAAAGAAACCTAATTTAAACCAAAAACATACACAAAAACATATTACATATGCACATATGCATGTGCTTCTGGCCATTTATATTGTAGCTCATAGTTGAATAAAGATGCTCTAGTGATATCCACTATGTTCAGAGGTCTCTTACATCCATGATTGTGCAATGCCAGCAGGAGAAAGACTGGAAACTGTCAAAGGGAATCTTGGTTAAGATATGGATAATGAAGAAGAAAAATCATATGTAAATCCTATTGTATGCTATGTCCTACCCTCTAAACTGAAAGGAAAATCTAAAGTGGACTAGAAAGAGGATTATCATACCACTAAAGGCAAAAATTTTCCTATTTTTATATAATTCCTCTCAGGCAACAGACTTCTCTGTTCTTTGTTTCATCTTATAAATATGCATATGTATACATACTTACCTAGACCCAAAATAAACAATATGGCTACTAGTACTTTCAAGATACAAGGAGTGGGAACCAGCAGTTAGCGTAATGGCTATGTCGCTGGACTCCCACGTAGTCGACCATAGTTCATGTCCTGGACCCGGTCGCTTAAAACTCACACCGGCGCGTGTGCATGCGTGCCCAAGATCCCGAGAGGAGAATGGAGGAGAAGGGATTGCCGCGTAACCATCCCCCCTGGGGGTGATTTCTGGCTTTCTGTCTCTATGTCTCTCTCTGTCTGTCTGTCTGGCCAGCGCACGTGCCCTATAGCGAAAAACCTCTCAAAAAAAAAAAAAAAAAAAAACAAGGAGTGAATTATCGACAGTATGTATTTCCCATTTACCATCACTTTTGACCATTTTTATTTATATACTGGTGACTTCAAAGTAATACTGGACTACTTAACTCCCCAAATTGTAAAATTTTACTTGATCTTAATAACTTTTTAACACACTCATCTTCAAAATGAACAGCAGTATCTTATTACCTATGTCTTACCTATGAAAATCAAGAACCAACAATTGGTAGAAAGTTTTCCCTCTATGAAATCTGTTTACATGAGTAGACTATCAAAGTCCTTCAACTAAGTTTGTAGAAAAATGGAATTACGCTACAAATGTATTGAGTTCAAAAAACTGAAATCATGCAGATTTTTTCCCATAATATGCAATTTCTGTGAATTCTTTGAAGATTCTTCTTTACTTTAGATCCAACTCAAGCAATAGAATAGAATTCAGTTTCTCAAGACATTGTCACCCTTTTTTTATACAGCCACATTGGGTAATTAAAGAAAAACACAGATGTGGAAAATTTCTTTGGGAACATCAAATTAATTCTCTATAAAGTGTCCTTATTTTGTCTATAAAAAGCATGGGGGAAGTTACAAATGTAGGCAGATAACAATCGTACTAGAATTAGTACAATTAGTACCATAATTTTTTCAAAGTATTAAAAATCTCATCACCAAAACAGATGTAGAGACACCATAAATAAATGTGGATTTAATCTTTGACTGAATATATGCCTGTCACATAGCTGAGTGTCTATTTTTCACATTAACAGACAGAACAAAAATTTTCCATTAGCTCTTGCATCAAGTTTTTAGTTCAAGGAAAGTCTTGTTCAGTAAAAGTGGTAACAAAACCAGGTCTTAATCAATTTGATTTCTCTTTACAGAGTTAACCTAATAAGTGACTTACCATTTTTTTCTTCATGAACTAAAGAAGAAGGAAACATTAATAGATAAGCCTTAGGCATTTTGAAATATACTTGCTAAATAATAAACTTACCAATTTCTTCCAAATAAATTATTTATTAATTCTCATCTAATCTAACAGTGAAGAAATACAGGTGTTAAGGAGGGAAATGAATCTTAGCAAAAACTACAGTATATTATGTCAGGGTCACAGTTGACAAGTCATTAGATAGAAACTATACAAAAAATGCCTTAAAACAAACAAACAAAAAATCAATGTTCGAATAAACATGAGAAGAATATATTTCGATGTTAAACATTTCCAACTGCAGACCAGAGAATATGTTCAACCATGAGGAGGGTACCCATCTGGATCTGTTAAGATCCATTGTTTCTCATCTTTACTAAAGGAATTAAATCTATACCAAAAGTAACATCAGTGGTGGAAGTGGACATCTGGGTCTACCCCTGCTTTACCTAGAGTTTTAGGGATTGCTCTAATATCATTTCTTTAATAGCACAAGTAACGTTTTCCATTTATTTTAAGGATGACTGATGTTTCAACTTACAGGGTAGAAAGCCTTGGCAAAACTTAACAGCATAAAAAATGTGAGCTGAAAAAGAAGGAAGCACCAGGGATCTACCTACCTACCTATATAACAACTGCATGATAAGAATTGTTCCAGTGTAATTATTTTGTATCTCTTGAATTTTTTGAAGGCTTGCACCTTGTGGGGGAAGGCTTAGAGGTTAAACTGTGGTTCATTCTAGTGACTGTTAGCTATCCAACTTTTGCCTCCCAGTCACATGACCAGCAGCTGTGCATATGTTCCTAGGGCAACTTGTAAATAGCTTAGGATCCAAGGTAGGCAAGAAGTCTCTGTCCTCTAAATAGCAGGGATCTATGCTGTGATTGCTGATTGCAGCTTCTTATCAAAGAGATGCAGGCAAAGAGGCAGGTGGCCATTTATCTTACATCCCCTCCCATTGTTGCAAGCCCTACTCATTCTGATTCAAGTGTCTTCCAGAGGATTTCAAGGCCTGGTGCCCCTTCCCCCTTTTATTTTTCTTTCCCCCCTTTTTAAGAACCAGATACTAAAGAACTAAAGACAAGAACATTGAAAAGCTACTGGATATGTGGAAGAATTAGAAAGTGACTCATGTATGCCCTAAGAAAGCATAGGCTTAGAAAAAAAAAAAAAAGAAAAACCTTCAGATTTTACGTTTATACCTCAAGGTGATTATTGGCTTAGAGATAGTCTATAATAATAAAAATGTAAAATAAAAACAATAACAAAAACAGCAAACCCATAGGACTAGCAGATGGCATAATGGTTCTATTACTGGAATTCTACACGGCTGGCCACTGTTCAAGTTCTGGACCCAGAAGCTTGAAACACACTTTGGGTGAGTATGTGTAAGTGCCCAAAACCCAGAGAGGATGGAGGATAAGGGATTGCAGCATGGCCATCCCCAAAGAATGATATCTTGCTTTCTATCTCTCTCTCTCTGGCAAGCATATGCACCATATAGAAAAATCTCTCTAAAATTAAACAAACAATAAATAAATGAACAGCAAACCCTGGAGAAGAATCTGTTTTATAGAGTTATCATAATATTAGATTCAAATATCCAGATTTCAACAAAAAATTACAAGGCATAAAAGAAATTTGAAAATGTAAGACACTCAAAGGTAAAAAATAACAACAGAAAATGTCCCTGACAAAGCCTTTATACAACTGACTTAAGAAGAAGAAATTTAAAGAAACAATGAAGGAGAGACACTGTATGTCCCCACTTAATATACACCGAGTATCTGCACTCTACGACCAAAACTGACTGACTAAAAGATATACAAACAAAAGAGATGGGTATGAATGCCAGACGTGGTGTGTGTGGAGGAGTGGGGTCTAGGGAAGGACATTTGGAGGAGGGATACAGAGGCAGAGCATTTACAGGATGGGGAAGTGTGGTGTAATCTGTTGAAGATGTTTTGATCGACGGGACTGGGGAGAATTGTTCACATATTGAAATGTTCACTTCATAAGCTAAATGACATCACTGAATGTATATAAAAATAAATAAATTCATTAACAAAAAATGGTAATATCAAAAAAGAGATGGGAAACTTTAAAAGACTATTGGAGCTATAAACACAGAAATCAAAATGAAAAATTCACTAGAAATCATCAAAGGTGGATTTGAGCAGTCAAAGAAAATAAAAAGCAGTGAGCTTGAACATAATCCAATAAAAATTATTGACTCTGAAAATTAGAAAGAAGAGATTGAAAAGGTAAAAACAGCCAAAGAGAGTTGCAGGATTCCATCAAAAGGACCAACACAGGCATTGTGGAGTCTCAGAAAGAGAAAAGAGAAAGGACAGAGAATATGTACATACATAATGGCTAAGATTTCAAAAATTTGACAAAAGAACATGAATATAAAAATCAAAGAAGTTCAGCAAATACCAAATAAGTAAACTCTAAAAGACACACACAAGGGCCAGCAGGTGGCATGATGGTTAAGGTGCTGGACATTCCCACATAGCTGATCACAGTTCAAGTCCCGGACCTCAAGGCTTGCTTGCTTTCTCACTTTCTCTCTCTGTCTCTCCTTGTTCAAATTAAAATAAATGAATGAATGAATAAATAAAATTAAATAATTCTTTTAAAAAATAGACCCATGCAAATGCATATTATAATTAAACTTATAAATGCCAAAGACAAAAAGAGAATCTTGGGAGCAGAAACAGAAGTGACAAGGGATCCTCAATAAGATTATTAGCAGATTTTTTATCAGAAACTTGGAGGCTAGAAGGCAGTGAGTGGATATATTCAAAATGTTAAAAGAAAAAAAACTGTTAACGAAGAATCCTATTAATAACAAAAAATATATAAATAAAAAAGTGAAGGAGAAATGAAGATTTCCTAAAAAAAAAAATAAAAACAGAGGGAGTTTGCTACCTGTTACCTGCTCTGCAGGAAATGCTCAATAAAATCATGCAGGATGAAATAAAAGGACACTGAAAAAGGAAAAAAGATAAAAAGGAGGAAGTGCACTGGTCCTTGAAATTTACTGAAAGACATTTGAATCAGAAAGAGCAGGGCTTGGAGGATTGGGGCCAGTAGGTGGTGGTTAAGGTGAAGGACTCTCTCACATGGCCGACCATGGTTTGAGTTCTGAACCTGGTGGCGTGGTTTCTCACTCTCCATCTCTTTCTGTGTGTGTCTTTCTCTGGTCAAATTAAAATAAATGAATGAATAAAAATAAATAAATAATCCTTTAAAAAAATAGAAAGACCATGGTTACCTTCCTCTTTACTATGATCTTAAGTGTAGAAAAGACTAAAGAATCCACCAAACAAAATTGTTAGAACTTGTAAATTAATTCATCAGAATAACAGGATGTAAGGTCAACAGACAACTAATTACATTTCTGTACATGAACTTTGGACAATCCTAAAAGGAAATGACAGAAACAATTCTCTTTATAATAACATAAAACTAATAAAATTCTTAGAACTGAACTTAAGCAGGATTGTTGAAAGACTTGTGCAATAAAATCTTCAAACTATTGATGAAAGAAATTTTAAAAGATCTAAACAAATTAAAACACTCCTCATGTCCATGGATTGTAAAACTTCATATTATTGTCAATATTACCCAAAGTAATCTATAGATTCAATACAGTCTCTGTCAAAATCCCAATATCTTTACAGATGAATGAAAACAAGTAGGACTTAATACCACTAAACTGCACACTTGGAAATAGTTAAGCTGACAAATTTTATGACATGACTTTTACCACAATTTTACAAATGAGAAATAAATATAGTGACATAAAAGTCCCTTATACAGATTGAGTTAGAAGTTTGAACAGGGCTACTATGTTTTCCTCTAAGTTGATGTGGAGATCTCTCTGAGGATAGTGTCTGAGGTGGTCCTGGAAACTTGGTCATGGATCTTTACATGGAATCAAAAATAGGAGTAGGAAACTCTTTCCTCAAATTCATATGGAATCTTGAGGCACCTTAAATAGTCCAAACAATTTAAATAAAGAACAAATCTGGAAGGCTCACACTTCCCAGTTTCAAAACTTACTACAAAGCTATAGTAGTCAAAATGATGTGATACTACCATAAAGACAGACACATAAACCAACAGATATAACACAGAGTCCAGAAATAAACATATATATATATATATATATACACACGCTACACACATACTTTTTGTCAAGGGTAGTAAGACCATCCATAACAATAGGGCAATCTTTTTTAAAAAATGGTACTGGGAAAACTGTATGACCATATGCAAATGAATGAGGTTGAACCCTTATCTAACATCATATACCTCAAAATAATAAGAAAAACCACAATGTATGATCTACATAAAACTCTTAGAAGAAAACATAGAGCAAAACTTAGTGACATCAAGTTTGGCAATGATTCCTTAGACATAACACCAAACAGACGATAATAACAAAAACAGGGACATAGTTCATGAAAATTAAAAACTCCTCATCAAAAGATGATATCAACAGAGTAAAAAAAGAACCCACAAAATGAGAGAAAAATATTTGCAAATTAAATATCTGATAAAGGGATAACATCCAGAATATATAACTCTTAAAACACAACAACAAAAAACTAAACAATACAATTTGAAATGGGCAAAGGACATGAATAGACAAGTCTCCAAAGATATATACCCAGAATAACCAAAAAAACCACACACAAAAGATGCTCAACATCACTAATCATATGTAAATGCAAATCAAAACCACAGTGAGACACCACTTTATAGACAGTTGATAGTAGTGTTAGCTATTATAATATATGTATATCATGTCTTGGCAAGGATCTAGAAAAATTGGCATCCTTATGCATTCTGTGGAAAGGCAAAATGTTACAACTGCTGTTCCACTAAAAAAAAAAAAAAAAAAAAGAAAACAAGAAAAATTGCCATATGATCCAATAATTCTGGTCCTCTTTATATGCACAATATAATTGATGGGAGAGTTTCAAAGAAATAGATGTATATCCATGTTTATTGCAGCATTATTCATAATGCTAAAATGTGCAAGCAACCCAAATGTTTATTGACGAATGGATAGTAAAATGTGATACAGTCATGCAATGGAATATCACTCAGCTTTAAAAAGGAGTGAAATTCTGAGGTATGCTATGATGTGGACTGAACCTTGAGGAAACTCTGTTTATGCTAACGCTAGTCAAAAAGAGACAAATAGTGTATGATTTCACTAATATGAGGTACTCGGAGTAGTCAAAATCAGAGAGACAGAAAGAAAGAAGAATGGTAAAAGCCAGAGGCTGAGGGTAGAGGGGAATAGTGAGTTACTAAGTGTGTGTAGAGCTTTGGTTTTATCAAATGAAAAAAAAAAAATTATATGAAGATGGATAGTGGTAATGGTTGCATAACCTTGTGAATGTACTTAATACCACTGAACTGTACACTTAGAAATAGTTACGATGATAAATTTTATGCCATGTCTGTTTCACCACAGTTTTACAAATGAGAAACAAATGTAGTGGCATAACAGCCATTTATACAGATCATGAGCCCTGATATTTGTGCAGGGCTATTGTGTTTTCCTCCAAGTTGGTCTGGAGGTCTCTCTTAGAAGAGTGTCTTGAGGGGCTCCCGGGAATTTGGTCATGAATCTTTACCGTGTGCCTTTTACAGGAAATCGCTTTAGCCTAATGCCTAAGTGACTGGACCCATGACCAGGTGTTCCTATCACAGAAAACTTGATTGTATTTGCAGAAACTTTTGTGACGCCTGTCTGAAATGTGTCCATTCATATTCATAGGGGAATAGCTACTCTAAGACAGCCAGGACCTAGGAAGAAGTTAGGTTCAGGCATGTCTGCCAGGCTGCCCACAGAGGAGGCATAGAAACTCTACAAAACATATGAAATAACAGAAGCAGCATATTGTACTTACCAACCCCCAAAAGGAGAAAGGGCTGTTCATCTTGCAGTTCTGAGAAGCAGAGAGCCATCCGGGAGGCAAAATATCCAGCCAGTGGGTGAAGAACCAGAGAGAGGGAGAGGACTGTGGGATCAAGCTTTTATTGAGTTACAGGGCATGATCTGAGCAGGTTTTTAGAATGGAGTTCTAATTGGTGGGTTTAAAGCAAGCAGGCACGAATTTGTGGAGCAGGCCTGTGAGTGCAAAGTGGCCAGCATGGCACACTGCACAGTCCATGCAAGGTGTGCAGGTCCGTGGGTAAGACAGGCAGATTTTATCTAGCTGCCCCATAGGGAAGCAGTCATGAGAGGGCAGTTTATAAGGCAGATATTTGCATCAGTCACCTCGGGGAACTGGGAAGAGATCAAAGACTAGAAGCTCTGTCAAGCATGACCAAGCTTAGCTTCTGTGAAGAAAAACAAACTCATATTTAAAATGAACCCCAAGTCAACATAAAACTATAAGAATTAACCAAAGGGGCAAAAAGAGGGTTGTCTACAGTCTATATTGTTGGAGGCCTCAGCTGGAAGGTATTTAGAGGAGACCGCGTCTCCTCTGAGGGCTCTTCTTTTGTGTGCCTGGTGTTTGGTAATGGCTATCAGCTGGTATTTAATCTGGACCTGTCAGATCACCTACAAGTGGCCTCCCCATGTGGACTGAGATTCCTCAAAATATCGTGACTGTGATCCAAATGTTAGTGTCCATAGAGAGAAAGACCAGATGGAAACTGATTCAACTTTTGTGTCCCAGACTCAGAAGTCTCAAGTGTGTCTTCCTTTGCTTTTATTTATTGGCCTATCACAGTAAACTACATCTAAAGAGTGGAAACAGACTCCATTTTTTTGTTGCTTTTTGAGTGGTTTTTGCTATAGGGTGTGCACTTGCCAGAAGGAGAGAGACAGAGAGATAGAAAGCAAGAAATCACCCCCCAGAGGGGATGGCCATGCTGCAATTCCTTCTCCTCCATTCTCCTCTCGGGATCTTGGGCACGCACACACACGCACCCAGTGTGAGTTTTAAGCCACTGGGTCGGGGACTCAAACCGTGGTTGGCTACATGAGAGTCCAGCAACATAGCCATTACACTAACTGCTGGTCCTCAGACTCCATTTTTTGGTGGAGAAGTGTCAAGGTGATGACGTTGAGAAACTGGTAACATGGCTGTGAATATTTTTGGAAAGTACAACCTACCACAGAGATTTCTTCTCTTTCCTTCTTCTTTTTCCTCCCTCTCTCTCCTTTTTTTTTTCTTTTTTTACTTATATCTTATTTTTGCTTTTCTTTTAATTTCTAAGGAAAATAGTTTTGAATGGCATGCATATTCCTAGTATATCCTAGTGACATTTTCTTTTTTTACTTATATCTTATTTTTGCTTTTCTTTTAATTTCTAAGGAAAATAGTTTTGAATGGCATGCATATTCCTAGTATATCCTAGTGACATTTTGGTGAATGGAAAGCATATTCCTAGTATATCCTAGTGACATTTTGGTCATCTGCTATAAATCAGCTCATTCCAGATTTATCGCTCTTGTCCCTGGTAGATGTTGAGTACGTGTTTGAACATACAAGAAAGGAACAGTATTTGGAAGTCTTAATAGTAGGACAAAAGTCTAGAACAGGAGTTGTAAATGTTTTGAAATGGAATAGAGTCAGATGTTGAGATTTAAATCTACTGAGAGAAAGTATTTAGGATATGAAGGAAAGACTTTGCTAAAAAAAAGATGAAATGTTTCTTGATTTATGTGAAACTTCTAAAGATATTCTGATTTTAGACCTTATTTTTTCTGCATACAGACAAGTAAACATCTTTATAAAGAAATGAATCTTCATTTATTTACAAGCAGATATAGCCCCATCTTCAAATATTTTCAGGAACACATGAATGTGAGTGATGCTTCCTTTTCGGTTTCCTAGTCCTCTGTGTCTTTGAATACCCTCCTCTGACCTGGTACTATTTTCCTGAAACAATGGGGACACTGATAGATGATGGACTTGACCTCACGACAGCTATTTCCATGGACTGAAATAGCCAGAAAATGGAACGTGCCAGAAAGAGAAGCTTGAGCTAATGCAGTCGGGTATTAACAAATCATGGGAAGAAATAATACATTCTTTCTTTTTTCTTTCTTTTGTCTCTCTCTTCTTTCTTCTTTCTGTCAATTTATTTCTTCTATGAGAAAGATATAGAGGGAGACAAGCACCTCCAATAGGCCTTCATGCCACCCTCAGTTTCAGCCAGCATAGATCATGGACAAATGCATGCATGTCTGGCGTGTACAGAGAGGTCCTGGCATGTGGACCCAGGCCTTCTTATACGAATGCAGTTGCATTACCACTGTGTCACTGCCCAGCCTCTCTATTTCTTTTCCCATGAACATTCTCTTTAATGTTACAAATCAATACTGAAAAAGATATTTTTTCTTTTTAATTATTTATTTTATTATTATTATTATTGTTACTATTTTTAAATTTGCTCTACAGTATGTGTGCTCATCAGAAAGAGACAGAGAGAGGGAAAGTGAGAAAGCAAGCCACCAGGTCTAGGACTTGAACTGCAGT
>NW_006160041.1:4821148-4847380 GCF_000334495.1 Tupaia belangeri chinensis | reverse complement strand
TATATATTAGGTAGAAAGAAAAGTCATGATGTATTTTTTCATGTTTTTCTAGGAAAAAATGTGTCATGACTTTTCCAACAACCCAATGTATATATGTTAAATGCCAGAGAGTGCATGTGTGTTCATGAGAGAGAGAGAAAGAAAGAGGAAAAAGTACCTCCCAAAGGGGTTTGGTTACTCTACAGTCCTTTTCCTTTAGGTCTCCATCCCATCATGATCCTGGGCAGGGAAACATATGCATAGCAAGTTTTTTAAGCTGCTGGAGCTGGGACTCCAAACCTGGGTGGCTTTGGGGGATCTGGCTTCCTCTACACGGTGCTTAATTACTGTACTATATGATGAACTCATTTTATTGATATACGAAAAATATATTCTGCAAGACATGATGTATAGCAGAATCCCATTTTTTTTTTTTTTTGGAAAAAGACATAAAATTTCTATTTCACATGGCAAACTTAGCACTACTATAGCTTTCCCATTCCATACAAAATTCCTAGAAATAATGATATATTTTCCTATTAAAATCCACAACCACTATGTCAATCAAAAAAGGACAAACTTTCATGGACCAGAACGTGAAATATTCTTGAAAAATGGGAAATAAAAGAAAAGCAATTAGAATAAATAAGGTCCCAAAACACAAAGCACATTTTTCTGTGGGAAAAATGGGGAGTAGTAATAAAGGAGTTTAATACAGAAGCATAGTGTCAGGAAAAAGAGCTAAGCAGATCAGCTTCTGTGTGTTGCATCTTTGAAGGCCAGAAAGTGGCCACCTGAGGGGACAGGGTGAGAACTTGCTGGCTGCTAAGGTCCTACCAGCGGTATGTCATCCCAGCCTCCACATCCTGAATGAAAGCTGCTAGGGCTCAAGCCACAGAGGCTATTCTCATCCCTCCTAATTAGGAGGCACAGGAGACAACCCAGTGGGGAATCTCAGCTACAAAGATGAGAGCATCTGAAGTCACTCTTCATTTGAGAAAAGTCAATGCTTTATAGTTCCTCAATGGAAGAACTTAAACTTGAGGACAGAGGCTTAGAATAAACAGAACAAGACATGTAAAGTAAGTATAATTTATATCATCGGAAATATAAAAGATTTCTGTCTCTCATAAAATCAATCTGATAGGCAGTGGCGATTAAAATGGTCATCACTGAAATAAACTTAGTAGCCAGGCTGAACAGAAGAGAGGCCATAGTTCAAGGGAAACTAATGAGCGAGAAAATAGAGTCACGGAACTTTCTAGATTTCCAGTAGTTGGAGAGGCTAGATTTCCAGTAGTTGGAGAGGCAGCACTGTGTTGTGGTTGAGAGTATAGACTGGATACAGACTGCCTGGTTTGAATACTAGGTCTGTAATTTCCAGCTCTGTTACACTGAGAAAATGATTTCACTGTACTGAGTTTATTCATAAGCTATTTTCTCTGAGCCCCAAATACTATGCCCTATAAAACTTCTTGTGAAGCTGGGGTTAGCACTTATTAAACTTTATTTCTCCTTTGTTGATTAGTTTCTTGTAAAGAGAGAGGGAAAGCACAGATAAGTAGTAGGAAGCTGAGGTAGAAACTTTTAATTTGCTTGTTCATGAGCAGCATCAGGAAATAACCCTGGCAAGCTGGATTTGGCTCCAGGCTCTCTCTTCCTTTGCATCTCAGAACAGGTCCCATCAGATTCCCTTCCCAGTGTCAACACCATGAGGACTTCCTCATTTCTAAGAGAACCCTTCTTTCCCCGTGTTACCTAGAGATACCCCTTGCTCAGAGTTTTGCACTCCAACTCTAGGTTCTCATAATTTTCTTTGGGTTTCCTAGACACAGGGTTGGTAGCTCCTTCTGTGCGCCTCTAGGCTAACTCACTGTTCTCATCTTGCCTTTTCACTGTTCCAGTACTTACGTAATTAATTCATTGTGTTAGTTTTCTCTGATGAAATATCTAGTGTCGTTTTATTTTCCTGAATCAATCTTACCATATTCAGCCATAAGTGGGTATTTATGAAGATTAAATTGAATTTACAAATGTGCTGCGCTGGGAACAGTGCTTGTCTATGAAGAGCCATGTTTTTGCTAATAACTATTATCACAAGAAGCTGAGAATAATGTAAGAAAAAAATGAAAGGCTTTGAAGATAGAACTAGAAATTTCAGCAGCTCTTTTTAAAAAAATGAAAATAAAAGTTACTCGAGGTAGATAAGTAGAGGGATAGATAGATAAATTTAACTGTATTTAATATATGTAAGCCACTGGCAGAACAAAACGCATACATACCCATGCACATACAAATAATTCCTGAACCTGAGATATCATTTTCATTTACCGGACCATCAAAGATAAAGGAATAAGTATAAATCTGTTATCAAAGATAGATGAGGACAGGACAAAAAAAAGTATTAAAATAATTTCATTTGTGAACAAAGGTCTATATCGAAAATAAAATATTACTGACAGAACATAGTATTATAGTAGAAAATAACATATTATTAGAGTTTAGCTCAGGAATGCAATAGTAGTTTAATATTAGAATTTATTAACATAATTCATTACATAAATAAAGAAGAACATGATATAGTCATCTCAATAGATATTTAGAAAGCACTGATGAGATCCAATAGCTATTCTTTATGTATATATGTAAACATGGTAAGCATATAAAAACAAAGAATTACCTGTATATTTTTATATGAGTTTTCTACTGCTGACCTTCAGTAAACATCATAGTCAACAATGAATCACTAAAAACATTCTCATCAAAGTCAGGAACTAGATAAAGAGATTTGCTGGGTTTTTACAATTCAACATTGCAATGGAATTCCAAATTAATAAGATGAGAAAAAAATAGAGTATACATATAGAAAGGAAAAGACCAATTTGTTATTTACAAATGATAAGATTATCTATAAAGTTTCTCAGTTGACTATCTTAATTTTCTCATCAGATATGAAAAACAAAGCTCAGTATTATTGACTAGCAAGATTAACTATGAAAAATACTCAAGTCTTTCCTATACACTTGCAAAACATAGTAAATTTAAAGATTCCTTTTCTGATGGCAATGATAAATATAAAACAATGGAAAATAAATCTAGAAATAACTATGTAGAAGATTATAAAAAATTGCTGAAAATTATAAAAAGACAAAAATAACTTGTTCACAGAACCAGTAAATGATGGGATGGTTAAGACACTGGATTTCCACTTGGCTGACCACACTTCGAGTCCCATACTGTGCTTGAAAATCACGCCGGTGCATGTGTGTGTGCTCAAAATTCCGAGAGAATGGAGGAGAAGGGATTATAGAATGGCCATCCCCCTTTAGGGGCCTTTCCCTGCCTCTCTCTCCAGCAAGCACTCTTATGGAAAGCATCTAAAAAATAAATAAATAAAAAATAAACTGTTTATGAATGAGAAATTGCAATACAGCAAATTTGTCAATTCTTTCAAACTCAGTAAGTTCAATGAAATCTCCCCAAAGTCCCCACATGATTTTTTTATCTTGAGCAGCTGAGACTAAAATTCAAGTGAAGGAATAAATGTGAAAAATAGATAAAGGCAGTTTCGAGAAAGAATAAGTTGTGAGTTCCTTGCTTTAACAGATTTTAAGTCATATAATAATGATTTAGGAAGTAAAGCAGTCTGGTGTAGGTGTGCAGATTTATACTCACAGGTACGAGGGTATTCTCAAAATACACTGCTGAATAAATGAAGTAAAAGCAAAAGACAGTAAAATATTTTAATTTTGTAATTCATGGGCTGGATGCATGCCCACTAAAGACAGACAGTGCCTATGGGACTGGGGTGGGGGCTACCAACTAAAGAACCTTTCACCCGTATGTAGTCTTGGAATTAAAAAAAAAAAATAGTAGTCATATACTATTCAGGCAATTATAAATATGAGTCTTCTTTTCTTTACTATGGGGCACATGCACTTATTGAGAGAGAGAGAGAGAGAGACAGAGAAAATGAGAAAGCACTCCCTTGGGGAGGTGGCTGTGCCACGATCCCATCTTCATTCTCTTCTTGGGATTTTGGTTGTGCATGCACATGCACTTAGCGTGTGTTTCAAGTTGCAGGGTCCAGGACTCAAACTGTGCAGTCAGTCAGGTGGGACCCAGCTGCCTTAACTACCATGCCACCAGCTGGCCCAATGTCAGTATTTTTAAAAAACAGAGTATCTAAATACATAAATGCAAATCTGTTTGTGTTCATATCTGTATCTTTTTTCCACTTCAATTTCCCTTCCTCTAGTTAACTTTTACTGCGGAACAAAGCACTCCAAAACTCACTTAACACATTTATTATTGTATAGGTTGGTTTGAATGGTGATCCGAGTCAGCTGGAGATGGATGGCTAAGATGACGCCATTCGCATGGCCAGTCACGTATCTAGGCCTTAGATGCCATGGCAGAATAGTTAATGTGGCCCTGGCCCCTCTCTCCATGATCTCTCCTTCAGGAGGCCAGGCTGGGCTTGTCTCCATGATGCAGAAAGATTCCCAGTAAGAGAGGGCAACCTGGAACAGCCAGGGGCAGGGTGGTTAAGGTGGCTGGATCCTCCATGAGGGACCATGTGATTTGAGACCTAACCCATCACACTGAGGAACATGGTGGCATGTGCACATGCATGCCCAACATTCTGAAAGAAGGGAGAGATGGAGGAGAAGGAACTGCTGCATGACTATATCCCATACTGGTGCTTTTTCATCACCCTCCCCATCCCCCAAAGTCTCTGTGAGCACACGTGCTCTCTGGGAATTAAAATAAAACCAAAGAGGAAGGGCACACTCAATGATTTTAATGCTTCTATTTGTGTCAGATCTGCTTTTTCCCATTGACTAAAGGAAGTCGTATAGCCATATCTGGAGTGAGCGTGCAAGAGAACTAGGCATAGAAAAAAGCCTAAAGGAATGAACTGAGCAATATACCTGGGAGATGGAAATAATGGAGGATGAAAAAAAGATTTTTACATCTTTACATACGAATGTATGTTTTTTTTAATAAACGAGTATTATATTTACAAATTGTATTGCTTTAAAAAGTAAATAGAAAAAATATTATTCTGCCTTTGCAAAACCTCTGTTTCTGGAGCTTGATTTCATTCCTGGAGACTGCATTCATCTATCCCCCAGCCACTGACTCTTCATGCCCTTGCTCTTGTAAAACATGAATTTTCCCACAGTGAGACACTGTAAAATGCCCACCTCCTTCTAGAAACCTCACCTTTGCAGTGACCCTAGCATCTGCCAGCACATTCGCACAGATATCACAGAAACATGCATAACTAAGTAAATAAGGACAAAAAGCCTTTTAGAAATCCCAACTGACTGCAGCTGTTTCTGTCCCCCAAGGGAGTGGCATCATTTCCAACTAGAGCTAACAGCTTTTTTTTAAAATTTATTCAACTTTATTTATTAGTGTTATTTTCCAGTTTGATGAGAGAGAGAGAGAGAGAGAGAGAGAGAGAGATAGAAGCCACAAGGTAAGGGCCATGAACCCAGGTAGGCCACGTGGGAGTCCAACGCCTTTAACCACCACACCATCTGCCGTCAGGAACCAACAGCTTTTCATAAGACTGTATTGGTAGATTCAGAGTGGAAACATGGAGCCTCACTGGGCTTACTTTAGATCAATACAATGTAAGACAGATACAATGTTAAGACAGATAGTCAAGCATCACAAGACAGGTTGGAGAAAATAAAGAGTATCAAGTAAAGGATGAGAAAACAAGGAAAGAAAGAACAAAATAATGGTTTTTGATGGGGTGCATGGCCAAAATTCTTTGCATGACATGAGATATTAGTCAGTGATTCTTCCTTCTTTCTTGTCTCCTTTTTCTGCTTTCCAAGGTGGTACTTAGACTCTGTACAGTGTGTTTTCTTTTGTCAGCTGCCTTTGTCAGAATTAAGTACCAAGATTTGCTGTTCCATGTTACTTGCTATTCCTGTCATTGGAGCCCATTTGCTATTAATGTAACTATTACATTACAGACCCAGGCCTTCACTCAAGTAGCAGAAGTGGGCTCTCTCTATTATTTAGCACTTCGAAAACCAGCCTCTCTGCACCTCTCAGATGCCCCTTTCCTCAGAGAGTTCATCCCCAGCTATAAATACTGTCCTCTGCAAGAGCCTGACCTGCTAGCATCAGCCTGAGGCAACCCACTCCTCAAAAGTTCTCTCCTGATCTGGTGAGACTGGAGATTTTAAGTCCTGATAGTGTCCTTTTTTATTTCTCTTTTCCCTCTAATCCTAGCATTGGTGCCAGATTCCAGCATTTATTAGTTTTGTGTTATATCAGTGCATATTTCTTTCTTATTTCACTGTGGAAATAAACAAGACCACCCAAATGAGAAAAACATAGGCTCGAGACCAGCAGTTAGCATAATGCCTATGTTGCTGGACTCCCACGTAGTCGACCGTGGTTCGAGTCCTGGACCCGGTGGCTTAAACTCATGCCAGGTGCATGTGCGTGCGTGCCCAAGATCCCAAGAGGAGAATAGAGGAGAAGGGATTGTGGTGTGGCCATCCACCCTGGGGGATGATTTCTCACTTTCTGTCTCTCTGTCTTTCTGGCGAGTGAACATACCCTATAGCAAAAACCTCTCAAAAATAAATAAATAAATAAATAAATAAATAAATAAATAAATAAAATTTAAAAAGAAAGAAAAAAGAAAAACACAGACTAAAGCTTCCTACAGGCAAGGGAGTTAACACTGTCCCTTGGGTTTGGCAGAGACGCAAAAGACAAAGAAGTGGGAAAACTTTATAGTGAAAGAAAAGTTAGGCTTTTCCTTGGCTTTTTCTGATTATTCTCTAAGTGAATAATTGGTCCAGTCTATCATCATATTTTATAAAAAATTCTCCAAGCTACTCAGATTTGCAGGCTTTCATTCAATCTTGTCAGGTTGCAAAAGCAAGAGTAGGCTCTGCAAACACATAACTCCACATTTTCAAGCATCCAGTGTCACTGAGCTGAGGAAAATTATCATTTTTTGCCCCAAACCTCTTCTGAGGAGTTGAAGTAATGACTGGATCCCCTCACTACATAACCCATTCATTTATTCTTCCATCCTCTGCAATATTAGTCTAGCAAATGCTTCATCCTCAGTATACTGCCATTCATATAGGTTAGGGTTTCATAGGTGCCAAATCAGTGAGCTGGTTTTTTGTTTGTTTTGTTTTGTTTTGTTTTTCCACAGGATATTGTTGCATTCACTGTTAATCCAAATTCGGTCAGATGGGTTGAAGGTAACATCTACCTCTATCAGGTCCTGAAGAATTCTGATATATGATTTAAAAATATATTTATACTTTCTCAGAAGCTGATAGAGTACAAATAAGGTACGATTATAAATAAATTTAAATGTAAATGTGAAGTTGACAGAGAATATATATGGGAAAACAAGCTATGTATAGACCACAAAAGAAGTCTTAAGGAATTTCAAAGACTCTTCATTAGTGCCAGGTTCCCTGTCCAATGGGCAATGAGATTAGAAAAAAAAAGACATTTGGATTCGCGAATCCATAATCATCTTTTGCAACATATTGTTTTGATTGCGATATATGAGGAAAATCTGGTTTTATACAATTATGTAGGTAGAAAAGAGTAAAATATTAAAATTTTTTCAAATAGTCATAGATATTCTTTTTTGTTACTATACTTAAAGTTGACCAAAGGTAGCTTCTTCCTTTTACTTACTAATTTTTTTAAACTTTGCTGGGGTGTGGGGGGGAGTTGGTGGTGGTGTACAAAGACAGAAAGGGAGAGAGAAAGAGAGAAAGCATCCCCCTCATCCCGTGGTCATGCCACAGTGCCTTTCCCATATCTCTTTCCTTTTCAGGATTTTGGGCATGCACACACACACACACACACACACACACACACACACACCTGGCATGTTTCTCATGCCACTGGAACTGGGAGTTGAACTGTGAAGGTGGCTGTGTGGGATCCAGCTGCCTTAATTACCATGCCATAGGCTAGCCTCAAATAATAGTTTCTTCAGGGTCATTTTTAGTATAGATTCTGAAGCCATACTACTGAATATTTTATATTTTGTCACATGGATTTATTAATGTTTCTTGAAAAACTAAAATATCAAACAATAAAAACATACTTATAGTTTTGGTTCTGGGCTAGGTATTGGATGTATTTTTAAAACAGAAATTATGCAAACTTTTTTCTTAAAGGGTCCAAATTCCTTCCAGGAAGAGATTAACATAGAAGCAAGAGAGGTAATTAAAGAGTGATATAAACAATATAATGGAAAGTCCCAAAGCACTAAAGTGAAATAGTATTGTATTATTATTTTTAAAAGGAAAAAAATGTATATAATTTTAGTATATTGAGAAGAATTTGCAGAGTAAGTTAAACTTACTCTTAACTTTTGCATAGCAAGAAAAGAAAATATCAAAAAATTGTGATTGCAAAAATTGCTCATAATTCTACATACATGAAAGCTCTGGGGTTTTTTTGCTTTAATTTTTTCATATACAGTTTAAATCATTGTAATAATTTTTTGTGTTATATTATCACAAATATTTTTTATATATTTTGCTATTACCATTTTTACTATATTACTTATTTTTTCATACTTTTAAAATTTACATTTAATTATGGTACACCTTTTTCTTTTTTCTTTTTTTTTTTTTTAAAAGGCTTTTGCCTTAGTGCATATGTGCTCGCTGGAGAGAGAGAGAGACAGAAATAGTAAAAGGGAAAGTGAGAAATCACCCCCCAGGGGGGATGGCCATGCCTCAATCCCTTCTCCTCCATTCTTCTCCCAGGATATTGGGCATGCACACACACTTGCCTGGCATGAGTTTTAAGCCACCAGATCTGAGACTCAAAGCATCGTCAGCCATGTGGGAGTACATCAACCTAACCACTATGCCATCTGCTGGCCCCAATCATCTTTACAGTATATAAGATGGTTTTTCCTAGCATGAATGCAGTGCATATCAATCAAGTCAATGATATTACCATATACATTATCATCAACAGATAACTTTGCATTCATGTGTCTGTTAAACATTTCCTGCACCCCCCATTTCTTCCCTCTCACCCCTATTAATGATCTCTCCTATACTATCTCTGGTATCTACAGTTGCCCTCCTTGCTCATGTACCTTCCCATCTTTCAGACATTTGTAATATATTGAGTGGAGACATACAATGTTTCTCTTTCATAGTCTGGCTTGCTTCACTTAGCATTAAATCTTTCATACTGCTTTTACCATTTTTAATGATTATGTAACATTTCATTGTTTGGTTATGCCATAAAGTATACACCCTCCTTTTTTAAAAAAGTTTATTTATTTCTCCCAGGAGAAAGACAAAGAGAGAAGAGAGACAGAGTCATCATCCCATAGGAATCTTGATGCTGCTATCCATCCCCTTGCTTTACTCAGCTCTGGGTCATGGGCAGTACTGGAGTACTCAGGAGGCATCCAGACTTAAACCAGAACCTCCCCATGAGGAGATATTGCCTCACAGAGCATTGTGTTTTACCACTGTACGACCATCTGGCGCCATTTTTTTGGTTGTTTTTATTGTGGGTGTTTTCTTTTTGCATGTGTGTGCATGTTTTAATATTTCAGATTTATTTATGAAGATCTTCATGTGTCATTAAAATTTTGCTTCCAGAGGATCGTTTCTTTGGGATACACTTCTGGAGAAGAAATGCTGACTATGGATGTGTTTATGGCTCTTACTATTAAAATATTGTTTTACAAAAGATTGTACGAGTTTGTCAGAATTGTTAGTAAGGAATTGGTTTATTTTTGCCACATCAGCTTGTGTTATCATTTTTTAAAAATTCTGGTTTCTGGGCTGCTATAATTTGCATTTTTAACTACTAATGTGATTAAAGAAACTTCCATCTGTTTCCTTTTTCTATTTATTGATAGGAACTATAAAAATATGCCAAAGAAAAGAAAAAAAAAATACCATGACAAAAGATAAACAGGGCTGTGAGGTAAAAGTGACGATAATCAGATGATAGAAGGATAAATAGAAATATTTTCATAATGTGTATATACATTTATATTTATGTATATATATGCACACATACATATGTCTCCATATTTCTTCCTGATCAATTACTGTAAACCACGCACTGTATTCAATATTGTTTTAAATAAGTCTGTTACCCTCACTACAGCTAGGTATTTTGTTTTCCTCATTTTTCCGGTGAGAAACTGAAAGCTCAGGAACACTATGTCACATGCTCAGGGTAACTGGAGCTTTGTAGCAGTGTAAGTTTTACCAGTGTGTCTTTTGCTTTAACAAACTTCTAACCACTAAGGACTGTTCTAAATATTTGCTTAACACAGAAACTTTGTACTGAGAAGAAATAAAAGCACACAAGATATGTCGTTAGAAATAGATAATAATGGATTCTTCCCAGACCATGGTGAGATTTACCAAAATGAGATCCATATTAGCTATAAGGGCTATATTCATTTTCTGCTGCCAAATGGACTTGGTTTTAGTTTAATTCTCTTTATAGAATTGATGTTTGTTCTTGGCTAACCATCTATGATATCATTATACTGCACACAATGAATTATTCACCCGAATGTGCCTTACAATTAGCCTCAGCAGAGCATTTGCTCCTTTCGTCCAAACATTTTACTTTATCTGTAAAGATTAAATTAATCATCTCTGCCAGCAATGAATAACTGAGAGAATTAGTTTTTAATATCTGGAGTAGAGAAGGGGAAATTGCAGGCAGAGCAATACATTTGCTTGACCAGTGTTCCATGTTTCCTTTTATAATTTGTATTCTATATCACATGCAGCATCTTCGGCTGCAGAGAAGGGAAGGCAGGACACATTGTTTGATCAATGACGTCCAACCTTTTGGGAGAAAGACATCTGGACAAAGATGATTAATTAAAATGCACTTTAATTTTAGCCATACTATTTCAAACTCCCATCATTTAACTTTCACAGCTATGCTCTAAGGTAGAGAACATTACTTCATCATTTTACAGATGAGAAAGTAGACATAGAGAAGCTAACTAATTAAACCAGAATATGTGCCTAGGCCACACAAATTCAGTACTCAGATCTAGACCAGACACTGCTTTGGTTCTACTCTTTTTTCGTTGTTGTTCAGTCCAACACCCTCTTAGGGTATCACAGAGCAATGGAATTTCGCAGAAGTAAAGCATTAGGAGAAAAAGTAGAAGGATTCTAGATTCCCCCAAAGCATCTACTGTTTGGTTGATTACCAATAGCTATTCACATTTGAACATGAGATAGTCAATTTGCATACAAGTTGCCTTTATGAGACTTTCTTTCTTGTTGTTTCCTCTTTTGTGTGATCGAACTTAAAAACTAAACAAACGAAAAAGCAGGGAAATTAAATTTCCACCTTGATCACTAAATAAGTAATAGAAGAATTCCATACTTTTTCAAAATACAGTTAGTTGACCAGACTGGCTGACATCAGAATGATCTCACCTCACACATGCTAAGTCAGAATTTGGGAAAGTGAGCCTAAGAATCTTCACTGAAAATCACTCTCCAGGGCTGGCCCTGCAGCCTAGTGGATAAGGAAGCTGAAGCCCACGTTCTAACCCCAGCCCCAACAGCTTGATAAACAAGCTGGGTGCATGCGCCTGTGTGCCCTAAATCCTGATAAGGTGGAGAAACACGGAAAGGAATTACAGAATGATTACCACAGGCATTACCATGCCTCCTGGGGGTACTTTCTCCCTCTTCCTATTTCTTTCTTTCTGTCACTCCTTGTTTTTGGTGAGCACACCTGCCCTCTGGCAATTAAAAAAAAGAAGAAGAAAGGAAAAGAAAAAAGAAAATCTCTGTCCAGTGTTTGAGAACTACTTATTGAGAAAGTTTTCCACCGTGGGTGTGTAATAATGATGAACACATACTTAGTGATGTTGGTTAAATGTTTTACATAATTTATTTTAATCTCATACGAATCCTAGGAAGCAGTCACTATGATTATTCTCATATTAGATAAAGGAACTACAGCTTCACAGAGAAAAATAGTCAAGTCCAGATATTCTAGTACCGAAGTTTATTATGCCTCTTAACCTCTGTAGTAGTGTGCTTCAATTAGAGAACATTCACCCAGAAATGCTCAGGGCAAGTGCTGCAATTCACAATGAAACAAAAAATAAACATAAAAGTGAGCCTTTCATTTTGAAAGAATATAGTCTCCTATCCTTCCAGGACTTAACTGAATGACTAGATGAACAGTGATATTTACATTGTGATTACATTTTAAAAGTTCTATAGTTTATTAAAAGAGTTAACTAAGGACCTACTTAAATTTTGACTGTGTTTCAGTACTGGCATGGGAAAACCAGACAAATAAAATGGAATAAAAATACTAACAATTCTCAGAAGTGAGAAAACTCCAGAAATAAATTACTTTATGTAACCCACAGAGGCTAGATGTCTTCTTCAAAAGGAGGTAATTGTTGAGTGGTCTCACCCAGAGCTGTCACGACTTCCTTTGCCTTGACTACATAAACTAGCGGGGGATATGTTTCCTAGAGAACTCTACAAAGCTTCCTAATCATAGAAACCATGGAACAATTTCCAAGTGTATTTGTTACCAGGCTTAGAAGCAGCAACACATGACTTAATGCTTTCTTCTTGATTACTTCACATATATTCTATAATAATCATAAAACACGATGATATCTTAGAACCACATTTGGCAAAAGGAGGCTCAAACCTTGATGGCTTCTTTCATCATGCTTTCTTTGTAATGACAGCAGGGGTGTCCTTATTTACTGCGAGAGGGACTGTATATTTGTACCAAGTTCCCCCAACTGAAATTTTGGCACTAGACAAGAAGTTTTGCAAACGTTCTTTGAACTCTCATATCTATTTATAGGATTAGTTGTAAGGCAGTGCTGAATGATATGAACACAGATTTTCTCACAAGGTTGCTTATCATGATAGACATGGTTTTTATAAAAGAAATGAAATACAGAAAAACACTGCTTGATATCTCAATATGGAGACATGGCAGTAATAAAATGATGTGCTTGTCTTTCAGTCTTCTTGTTCTTCTTTTTTTTTTTTTTTTTTATAAATCTAGTCATTTCGTTCCTAATTGTCATTAAGTGTTTATATTTCTTTAAACTTACTATCATGTCATAAACTTTTGCCATACAACTAAAATTTTGACAAACATGAATTTTAATGTCTATAAATGATTTAAACAAGATTACAAGACTAATAATTATTTGAATTGCATTTTAATGTTCTAACATAATTTACATAATTCCTTGTTGAAAATTTCTTTATTTTGTTTAATATTGTAAATAATTATACAAGCAATTGGATGTTTAAATTAATTATATGTATTCATAGCTATAGTTACTTTTGTTTCACGTAAAGAACATTTCTAAATAAAAATATACATATTTAAAAATAAACTTCACAAAACACAAGTTGGGGTCTTCATTTATAACATAACAAAATATATTCAATGCATTTATTTATTTATTTATTTTTTAAAATTTTTGGATTATTTTATTTAACTTTATATTTATTTATTTATTTTAATTTGACCAGAGAGGGAGAGAGAAAGTGAGAAAGCAAGCTGCCAGGTCCAGGACTCAAACTGCAGTTGGCCATGTGGGAGTCCAGTGCCCTAACCACTGCACCACCTGCTGGCCCCCTGTATTTCTTATTTAAATAACTATTTTCTTTATAAAATCTATTTCATGATTTTATAGTCCTAATGAGTTTAAGGGCAGCTTTCCTAGACCGATATTTATTTTAATTCATATAGTCAGCACTTCATCAATGAGGGTGTTATTTTCTTGCCTTTTTAAAGTTTAATGTACTTATTTTTTTTCCATGAAAGAGAGAAACCGAGAGGGAGAGGTAGAGAGGCAAGCACCCTCAACTGAGTTGTCATGCTGGGCGCCCCCTCCATTTCAGCCAGCTTGAATCACAGGCACATGCATGCATTTCCAGCGTACAGGAAGAGGCCTCAGGATGAGAATTTGGGACATTCTTAGGTGGGTCCCTCCTCACTGGGCACTGCATTACTGCTGTGTCGCTCTCCAGCGCCGAAGGGATAATATTTTAATTGTATATCCTCAAGCCTGTATTTATCACATAGTGGTTTTCAGGGGGTTATGATATGATAATTTTTCATCTATTTCTTTTTTTCTCTTTCTTCAATAGTTCCACTGTTTTCCAAAGTGGGGAACTAATTTTAAATTGCCTTAGCACTTCAAAAATACAAAAGACGAAAAAGACGTTATCCCCCATTAAGAGTACTAACATAGTTTAAGGCTGTGCTTTGTGTTATTGGACAAGAGCTACAATGGGACCCAGAAGTGACACTTTGGATGGGGGAAAACTTTACCTGGGAACTGTATTATGAAGGTGTTTATTCTTAAGTATCGGGTTTTTCTTTCACTGATACTTTTCACAGTGGATTTGCTTTGAAAGAATAAAAATTCTCTTCTTTTCCACAGGTCTGTGAGGAAGTTTTAAAATGGCATGTGATAGGTCTACTTTACAAACAATAAATGTAAACAATTGCTTTATCTCAAGATAAATGACTAGAAAGTACTTAATCATGTAAATTGATCTATCTCAGACTTTCCAAAAAATGGGGGATACGAGAATTTATTAATATTCAAGGTAATCCATGAGAACCTTACCATTCTGCTTAAATGAAATCTAGACATCTTATCATTAATAATACAGTATTTTTATATGACAGCCACATGCTTGTCTTGCTCCTAGTAATTGTCTCTTTCATTGCACAGAATCCATTCAATGCTTCAGCTAAAAAAGCAAAGGAAATAATAATGGTAATAAATAGAATTTAAAAATAGATCTTATGTTTCAGAAATCAAAGCTTTTGCTTTATTAAAGCCCAAGAGGCTATTATTCTTTCTTCTTATGGATTTTATGTGTTTGGATTGGACTAAATCATGATCCTTTGTTCATGAAACACACTATCATTGGTTCATACAAGGATCTACTTTGTTTTATTTAGTAAGTTATTTACTTTTAGAGAGAGATTTTTGCTATAGGGCATATGTGCTCACCAGAGAGACAGAGAGACATAAAGCAAGAAATCACCTCCCTAGAAAAGATAGGGATGCATGCAAATGCGCCTGGCCTGAGTGTAAAGCCACTGAGTCTGGGACTCAAATTTTGGTCAGCCACATGAGAGTCCAGTGATGTAATCATTATACCATCTGCTGGTCACCAGACTGTGTTTTATTTTTAACAATGTAAAGAACACCCATAAATCAAGCATACCATCCAAGAACAAGAGGCTTACTAATTAATAGCATCTACTGGTTTGCTTCTTCTCTATCTCATCTTCCTGCCTTCTCCCAGAGATAACTCTCTCCTCCCATTTTTTTTTTTTAATCACCCCCTTGTAATTTGGCTCTTGAACATTAACTTGAACAAATTTGCTCTTGGATACATAGAATGTTTGTTGGGACATGGCCACCATATTAGATATCCAACCATAATCCAACCATAATAGATAATGATAACTTGTTTTTAAGAGTGGTGGTATCAATTTATTCTTCAGTGAGCACGGTATAAAAAATACAGTTGTTTTCTTATTTAGTATTGCCTGACCTTTTTATTTGAGAAAAAAAAAAAAAACCTGGTTCAATATATCTCATGTTTATTTATTTATTCTTTTTATCTTGATTATCTTGATTTGTTTCCCCAAATGCGGCTGAACACATTTATTAACCATGTGTTCATTATTTATTCTTTTTATCTTGATTTGTTTCCCCAAATGTGGCTGAACACATTTATTAACCATGTGTTCATTCCCTGTACATAGCTGTTTCTGCTTTCCCCTCATTTTTTTGAGAGGTTTTTCCTATAGGGTGTATGTACTCACCAGAGGGAGAGACAGAGACAGAAAGTGAGAAATCACTCCCCAGGGGGGATGGCCACACCTCAATCCCTTCTCCTCTGTTGTCCTCTCAGGATCTTGGGCACACATGCATATGCTCATGGCATGAGTTTAAGCCACCAGGTCCGGGACTCAAACTACGGTCAACTACATAGGAGTCCAACGGCATAGCCATTATGCCATCTGCTGGTCCCTCTCCTCATTTTTCTATTGGTGCATTTGTTTTTTTCTGTAGCTTAGTAAGATTATCTATCAGTCTATCTGTCTACATATGTATATACAGACACACGCCTGCACACACATACATCTATAGCTACATATTTTAATTATGGGTATACATTGCTTATGATTTCACCTTCTTTCAGGTATCTTTTGATTTCATTTAAACTAAGACCAATTTTTGTTACTAAGAATAAATTTAGCAAAATATATGAAAATTTGGCACATTTAACCACCAGTTTTTCTTGTTTGCTAGTAATGCACTAGAAAAGAGAGAGTTCCTGAGATGGTTTAAATAGTAGCCATATATAGATATTGTATTTGTTCTTAAATCTGGGTTTGTTTCTGCCCCTCTAACAGGGTAGTCTAGCTAGAAGAAAATGAAGTTCAGAGAGATTTGGGAGAAGGAGCTTAAAGTACACAATACTCATACATCATAGCCCAGGGGGAACCTAGGGAGGTGGAAAAAAAAGTTTTCTTTTCCTTCTTATAATATGGGAAAAAAAGAGTAGTGGCAACTACAAAGGAATGTAGATTTTCCTAAAAGCATGCAGATCTTTTTATGTGTAAAAGAAGATAGAAAAAGGTAGCTAACCTAAAGAGACTTTAGCAATCTTCATGAAAAAAACCACCAGACTGTCAAAAATAAATAAATAAATAAATAAATAAAAAGAAGGAAAGAAAGAGGAAGAGAAGGAAAGGGAGATGGTAGAGGAGGAAGAGAGAAAAAGAAGATTCCACAGGTGAGTAACTGAGGACTAGATGGGTCGGATCGTACTCCTCAGCATTGTATGTGGGGTTGCATTGATTAAGGAAACCATGAGTTGGTTTTAACTTCCTGCGTTAAGTTTTACTGTACTGTACTTTTGTCACAGATGGAATGGATTAAGGTAATGTGAAATGATGTAACTGTGTTCTCAAACTTCTTATTGTATTTTTTTAAGTTTGTTTCTTCCATGAATGAGAGAGACAGAGCTAGAGGGACAGTACTCCTAATGGAGTCTTGACACTAAATTCACCTCCATCCTCAGCTAGCCCTGGATCATGGTCATACATGTGCCTTTTGTACTCAGGGCAGTGTCCGGAAGTGAACTCAGAACCTTCCCACATGGGTCAGTCAGCCTCTTATATTGGTGCATTTTGCTACTTAACCATTATCTGGCCCCCAGTGTTCTCAAACTTTTCCTCATATCAAAATCACCCCCAGGAGCTTGTTAAACCAGACTGCTGACCCCAGCTTCAAAATCTCAGGTATAGGATGGGATTCAGATATTCCTATGCCTTACATCTTCTCAAGTAATGATGATGCTGGTGCTCTTGCTTCAGGAAGCCCAGGCCAGTCCACGGCCCAGCGGTTAAGGTGACTGGATTCCACATGGCCAGCCACATGGTTTAAGTCCCAGACCAGGTGTCTTGAGAAACATACATATACATGCATACTCAAAATCCTGAAAGGAGGAAGAAATGAAGGAGAAAGGATGGATTGCAGTGTAACCAGGCTTTATGGGGCAGGGGGAGAGCTATTTTCTTGCATTTTCTCTCTCTCTGTCTTTCTTTGGTGAGTGAGGGCATACAATTTTTTAAAAAGGAAGAAGAATAATTCCTGTGTAATAAATAAAGACCTAAATCTCACAGGCTTAGACAATGGAGATATCTTATAACATCCACTCAATATGTCAGTGTGTGTGTGTGTGTGTTTGTGTGTGTGTTGAGGGTGGACTGTGATGTTCTTTCTGATATGGCTTCCTGGGTCATCTTGGGCTTCAATATCCAGCTTTCTGGCAGTGGAAGAGAATGCTCTGAGGACTGCATTGTAGAGTTTTGTGGACCGGGACTGGAAGAAGTGTATGTTATTATCTCTCATTCCATTGGTCAGAACTCAGGCACAGTTAATTTGAAGGAAAACTGGAAAACATTGTATAGTCAAATGTCTAAGAAGAATAAGAAACAGATATGGTAAATATCTAGCCAATCTTTATCATAGTACTCAAAATTAAAAATAGGTTGGTTTGAGGCCAGCAGATGGCATAGTGGTTACATCACTGGACTCCCACATGGGTGACTGTGGTTTAAGGCCCAGACTTGGTGGCTTGAAAATCATACTGGCAGGACCAGCAGATTGCATAATAGTTATGTCACTGGATTCCCACATGGTCAACCATGGTTCGAGTCTCAGACCACGAGGCTTGAAATTCATGCTGGGTGAATCTGCTTGTGTGCCCAAAATCCTGAGAGAAGAATGGAGGGGTAAGGGCTGTGGCATGACCATCCCCCGGGGAGTGATTTCTCACTTTCTGTCTCTCTATTTCTTTGTGTCTCTGGCAAGCACATATATCCTAAGGCAAAACTCTCTGTAAAACAAAGAAAGAGAAAGAAAAAGAAGAAAGAAGAAAGAAGAAAGAAAGAAAGAAAGAAAGAAAGAAAGAAAGAGAAAGAAAGAAGAAAGAAAAAGAAAAACAGGAAATTATGCTGGGGTGGGGTGTGTGCGTGCCCAAGATCCCAGGGAGGAAAATGAGTTGCAGTGTGGCCATCTAGTCTGGAGAGTGATTTCTCATTTTCCCTCTCACTGTCTCTGTCTCTCTCTCTCCAGCAAATGCACACACTCTATGGTCAAACAAAACAAAACAAAACAAAACACAAAAAACCTCTGAAAGAAAAAGGTTGGTGTAAGGTCAAGTAGTCACTTTTCAGGTCTGAATTTGATGACCTGTAGCTTTGTAGCAGGAACACAGCTTAAAAGAGTATTTATGCCTCGCTTTCCTCCTACATCTATATTCTCATCACTTCCCAACTTTTTCTTGTACTCTCTGACCCAGCTTAACATTATTGCTGTTCCTCCAAGAAGTCGTGCTAAACCTACTTCTCTATACCCATGTTTATCCACTTAAGAGGTCCCCACTTTCTTACCTCCTCCCCACTGGGCCACTTATCAGGTAGCCCTTATCCTTCTACTCTCACTTTGGAAGTTACTTCATCAGAGCAGTCTTCCCTGATACCAGAAAAACCCTGAACTAGTTGCAAATGACTGCTAGACAGATCCATTTTACCCTGATTCTTTTTTGTTTTTCTTTTTTTTTTGCTTTTTAAGTTACGTGCTCATTTTATTGAACTATAAGCTCCAGATCAAGGTCTGACTCTCCCTTTACTATTATTTTATCAACATCTCTCGTAATATCCTAAAGAGTGTTTAAGAAATATTTGTGGAAGGAAAAGGGTAAAGATGAAAGGGAGAAAAGAAGGGAAGAAGGAAGATAGGGTGGATGAGAAGGAACGATAGAAGAAGAAACAAATGAAGGAAGAAAGGAAGAAGAAAAAGGCATTACATCTTTGCATGACTTCAGAATGTATCAACAAAGAGATGTTTGTATTTGTTTCACACTGATTGACCAGACTGATTGAGCTGATTATTTCAGTAGTAGGAGCTAAGCTCCCCCGAAACTATTCCACTTTGCCATCTATTCCTGCCTCTCCTGCAAGCTACATCTGTGGTTGAAGGAAATGCCTCTGAGAATCTTTATTCTCAAAGGCCTCTCTTTGGTCAATCGTTTAGGAGTCACTGTGTTCCTTGGTTTTCTAAGAGAGATTTCATTTATGCATTATGGGAATGTGCAAACAATATCCTGATAGAAATTATTGCCAAGTTCATGCACATATAGAGAGTTTTATGCCAGCAGGTGGGGTAGTGGTTACGGCAACTAGATTCCATGTGATCAGCTGTATGATTCAAATCCCTGTCCTGGCGTCTTGAAAAAACTTGCAGGACACGTGGGCACACATGCTCAAATCCTCAAAGGAGAAATGAAGGAGGAAGGATTGAGGCATGATCATCTTCCATGGAGGGTGCTTTCTCATTCTATTTTTTTCTCTGTCTTTCTCTGGCAAGTGTATGCACCCTCTGGGAAATAAAAATTAAAATAAATAAAAAAAAAATAAAGAGTTTTGACAGACTGCTGTGTGAGAGAGAGAAAAAGAGGAGAGGAAAGGAGATGAGAGAAATAGAAGAAGAATGATAAAGGCTGCTGAGAGTCTTCTAGGTTCTCATCAAATAAAGGGCACGAAGAATGCCAGGTCCAGTCTCTGGCACTGCCACTGGTGTGCAGGACTATAGAACTAGAAGTCATATGCCAATCTCAGTTAAAGTCCCCATCTCAGTTGGCCTGAAATGCACTGTGTGTGTATGTACTGGTGTCCCAGATTCAGGAGAATGGGAGGGATGGACAAAGGACCACTGTGTGACTGAGACTTTTGTAGGGTTCCTCTCTCTCTTTCTGTCTCTCTCTCTCTCGTGTGCACTCAGATGTTCTATCATGAATAACAACAACAATAATAATAATAAAAGACAAGGCCTAGAGGATATTTCATCTAGATTTTGTAAAATGATGTTTCAAAGAAAAAAAGTGATTAATCAAGAAATGAAGAATAAAATTGGAAAAGTGGTGAGCAACAGAGAGTAGCCCTGTCGGTAACTGATAAGGCAGCAGGTATGGCCATGGAAATTAATAAAAAAGGAAATAGAAAGTTAGAGAGTATTGCAGTTTTCCCTAATCTGAGTACAGGAAAAGTCTAATATTATGTGCTGGTATTTTGGAGGCTAATTGGGGTGGGAGGGCAAACATTCAAAAACAAACAAAAAAAAGTCTAAATCATAGTTTCTCTCCATGATTACCAAACTAAAAATTACACATGGTCTATTTTAAGGCAGTGCCAGCAGGATCAGCACGCACCTTCTACAGGTAACTGCTCACTGTCATTGTAACAAAAATAGTACAAATGCTACGTGCAACCTTTCTCCTGGATGGGTTCACCACCAAGAGCCTATGCACTGCACTGAGCACTATGGGGGTTTTATGGCTTCTCCTTGAGGCTCTGTCCCTGTCCTCTTTCTTCCTGACTCTGCTATTTCACTACTTTGCACGGCCATCCCCAGAGATTGCAGTGGGATAATCAAAGAGGAGACATAAGCCAGACAGTTTTGTAGTGATTTGTAGCTCTTATAAAACCATTTCTCTAAGGGAGGAGATTTTAATGAATTGTTGCCATAAGGGTTTAGGATTATCTGTGATTTTTAATTATTCCAACTACCCAGATCATTTTTTTGCCATAGAATCAAGGCTTGCCTATGTGGTTTGGATTATAGAGATCAGGTTCCTGATGTGCTGAATAATTAAAAACAAAATTGATCCTTGAATTCCTAACTGCATATGTACTGATCTCCTTTTATTGGATATCTTCATGCATCTAATGTACATTGCCAATTTTTAAGTGGAAATCATGTTACATTTATTTTTTTCTAAACATCGGTGACCCTCTGTAAGTGATAGTATCTTTGGGTCACAGTCTACTTACAATTAGGCTGAACCCAACCTTTTTCATTGCCCAAAATGGAATACACATGTTTTGACTAGTTTTTATTTTCAACTGATGGTAGTTTAAAAAAAATTAGTGCTTATTTTAAAATGGCAATTATCTTTGCACCTATATGTCACCACTTTGTAAGGAACTCTGCAGTGATAGAATATTCCTTCATTGTTATTCATGAGATGCTGTCAGAGTCATAAAATCATAGAATGAATTGCCCTAAATTAGGATTAGAGTGTAGTGAACAAGTGAAAGAGTCAGTCATTGCCTTTAGAATGCCATGAGCCCACCCTGTGCAAAGCTTTAGTTTCTGACATCGCACTTATTTTTTAAGAAGGTTGGGTTTGAGAGGGCAAATGGAAGATAAGAGAAAAAGTTCAGCAAGGCAAACGTGTGAACTCAGTAAGGGTATTTCAGAGGAGTAAGGCTGAAAACAATAAGAATTAAAAACAAACAAAACAAAACAAAAAACCACAAATGGATCCTTAGGAAAATATAGGAGTCTGGAGCAATCCACCTTTTAATCTAAAAAAGTAGGTCAAGCTGAACTTAATTAGTGGAGAGTATTAGCATTCTATTGGGGCGTTCTACAAATGCTATCTCAAAAATAAGTATTATTCCCATAGTAAGGGACAGGGTAAGGATCCTGTGCTTGGAATCCTTTCTCATCAAAGTGCAGCTTTTATTTATTTATTTAGCATGTGCTCTCACCAGAAAGAGAAAGGTTAGGGTTGGGTAGTGAGAAATCATCTCCCAAGGCAGATGGCCACACCAAAATCCCTTTTTCTCCATTCTCCTCTCTGGATTTGGGGCACACACGCACCTGTGCCCAGTGTGATTTGCAAGCTGCCTAGCCTGGGACTTGAACTGTGTTGTCAATCCTGTGGAATCTAGCTGCCTTACCCACCAAACCACCTGCTGTCCCTAAAAGACAGCTAGATCTTGGCTCTCCACTCTCAGAAAATTCAAGCTCCTACTGACATCATTCCTATTTTATTTCTTCCTCTTTTGACATAATCCATATGGTAGAAAGCTTTAACTCCTGGAAAAGAGAATCTAAGATAGAAAAATGGGAAAAGGTAACAAACAAACTTGCAGGAAAATGATATCCCATTTTCCTAAAATAATATTCTTAGTGGGTCAGCAGGTGGCATAGTAGTTACGGCACTGGGCTTCCACATGACTGACTGCAGTTCTAGTCCCAGACCCAGTGGCCTGAAAATCACACCATGCATGTGTATGCAAAATCCCAGGAGGAGAAGGGATTGCTACATGGCCATTCCCTATGGAAGGTGATTTCTCACTTTCCTTCTCACCGTCTGTTTTTCTTTGCTGAATGCATGTTACCTGTGATGAAAAAAAAAAAAGAAAAAGTCTAAAAAAAGATACATAAAAAAATAACAATATTCTGAGTAGTAAAAAGAAGAAAACATACAGTGTGCTATTTATGAAAATAAAGGGAAAAATAAATATATGGTATAATTTTATTTAAATAATTTTATTTTTAAATGAAAAATTTCAATTCCTGGAAATGCTGAAGATTTCCAATCCCTGAAAGTGCCTGAGTTAAATGGACCTTGCTCTGTATAGAGACAGGCATCCTTTCTGTTTCACACATGCTTTAAAGGTCTCCCTCCATACATACATTCCTTTTTTAATTCTATTTTTTATCTACACCTAACACTCTAAAGTAAAGCAAATCACTTACTGTCCCATCTTGGGATTCTTTGACTGTTTCTCTGGAAAACTCTCTCAAAAATCAGTCATTCTGTCCTTGTCAAACTACTAATGGGTTAACTAATCTTGTTCTGAAATGAGTTATTTCCCAGGATTTCTATCTTTACTGGTGTAGCTGTAACTGAATATTTCAGTCAAACAGGAAACATTTCAGGTGATAATAGTAGTAATCTTACCTTTCCTAGTAATGTAGGCTATTGTAGGTAGACTTGAGTAAACTCACCCTTGACTATGTCCATTTTCCATTGATGTGGCTCTTGGGGGTGAATGATTCTTAAGAGGACTTCCATGAGCTTTGATATGCAGCACCAGCAAATGTGAACTCAAGCTTCAGCTGAGAAAAGTTGAGCCTCTTCCCAGTCAGTAACTAGCTCCAATTGTGAATGTATTTCCCAAGCTGGCGTATACATGTACCTAAAACTTTACTGATATTTTCGAACACCAAATGCATAGTTGCACAGAGAAGCATGCTGCTCTACTCTAGAAATGATTTTCATTCTTTAGAGAGTGCAGTGCTGCTGTCTTCTGGTCCCAGAGAGGGGTGTTGGCTGCTACAGTAAATAAAATATAAGGGACAATGTAGATGTTTCTATCTCTGAGCTAAGTCCATATAGCAGATCTTGTTATTTAAAACAAACAAACAAACAAAAAACATTGAGTCCCTTTCCCTTGGTACTTATTACAGTGGATTCTCTTTTGAAAGGAAAGCAAAAATGATGACGTGGCCATGGAGAGATAGGTGCTGACATTTTTCTTTATGAAGATGTGTTTAGAAAAGAGAACTAAAGGTGAGTGATAATACCCCATGCGGTAAGAGGGCAAAAATGGACCTGGAATCATGCAGTCTTGCACAGAAAAAAAGAAAATGACACAATGTAACCCACAGTGTCAATCCTTTTAACAGCCTACAAAACACATTGCATGATGCAGGCATTGCACTGCTTTCCACCCAAGTTACGGAATGATTCCAGGCTGTTCTTGCCTCCACATAGCAATTACTGCAGTTATTGATCGTGTCTCCAGAACAATGACACAGGAGATGACACCATGTTACCTACTCTACTGCATAACATGAATACGAAGAGGGTAGATGGCACTCTTTTATGACCAGATCTCTTTGGGTAAGGGAAAGTGAGGTAGAAACAGTGACCTTTTTCTAGGTGCGTTTATATTATGCATATTAATTTTAAAGTGGGCTTAGAGTCAGATCTGCCAAATGTCTCCCTAAGTATCTGGCAAATAATTGTAGGCTACAGACTGATAAACACACACAGATTAAACATAACAAGATCTCTGGACCATCCCAATAGCCCAATAATTCAGCATCCATTTTAAAAAAATTATTTTATTTAACTTTATTTATTTATTTATTTAATTTGACCAGAGAGGAACAGAGTGAGAGAGAGCAAAGTTAGAAAGCAAGCAACCAGATCTGGGACCCAAACCATGGTCAGCCATGTGAGAGTCTAGTGCCCCTAGCCACCATGCCATGTGCCGGCCCCAATTCAGTATGTTGTCCATATGTTGAATTTTTTCTAGCTAATGTTTTTTTAATTTATTTGTTCATTTATTCAACTTTTTGTCACCAATAGTTTTCATAGTTTTATAAGGGGTATCATATATGAAATGTGACACAGTGATACATTTCATCCAATTTCTATCTTATAACAATTTTTCAATCCTCTACCCTTCATTAAAATCAAGGGTAAGTGGGGCTGGCAGGTGGCATGGTGGTTAAGGGACCAGACTTCCACATGGCTGACCACAGTTGAGTTCCAGACCTGGCAGCTTGCTTTCCCTCTGTCTCTCTGATGGGCACATGTACCCTATAGCAAATTAAACTAATAAAAGCTAAATAAATAATTATCTTAGAAAAATCAAGGGTAAGTTTAATTAGCAAAACATCATTTATATGCTCTTTGTATATTAGTATATTTGACAAATATGAACTGAGCACCTACTGTGTTCCAATAGCTGAATTAAGAGCTGTGGACATGCCACAATAAATCCAACTTACTTCCTGTCCTTGAGGAGCTTTCATCTGTAGAGTACTAGCAAACACACTATTGTATTTTATTCTTCTTTGGAGCAGAAGGCATCTGGAGAATCCACACTTACTGTAAAATCTTTGAGCATTCTGATTTTTTTTTCAAATAAGTACCATCAAGACAATAAATCTCTCTCTTAAAAACATGATCCTGGGACTAGCAGATGGTATAATGGTTACGTCACTGGACTTTCATGTAGTGGACTGTAATACGAGTCCCGGACCTGGTGACTTAAACCTTACGCCAGGTGCATGTGCGTGTGTGCCCAAAATCCCAAGAGGAGAATGAAGGAGAAGGGATTACATCATGGCCATCCCCCTGGAGAGTGATTTCTCACATTCTGTCTCTCTGTCTCTCTCTCTGGTGAGTGTGCGTAACCTGTAGCAAAAGTCTCTCTTAAAACGAAACATGATCCTTCCAGAAAAGTATCTTCTCCTTGCTCTCCTACTCTATGGTCTCATCTCCCATGCAGTCTTTAGATCCTATTATTGGACTTTGGCTTCTATTACTGCATGGGAACATTTTTTATGTGTGCCATCAGTGGCCTCCTAGCTCCCAAACCCATGAAAAAAAAGAAAAAGTGAGAGAGTGCATGGAATTTATTCATTCCTAGAAAAACATGCTGGGTGCCCACCATGCACTACCACAATGCCAGGTTGTTAGAGGAACTGTATGTATTTCTCTATAGAGAGCAGTGCCCCTTACAAGGCCTTCAGCCTCTTGAAGACAAATTTAGTTTCTTGGGGTTAGCAGGTGGAGCGGTGGTTATGGCTGGATTCCTACATAACTGACCATGGTTTGAGACTGAACCCCACAGCCAGAAAACACTGAGGAGAATGGTGGAGAAGGGATTGTGTCTTGGCATCACCTCTGGGTGGTGACTTCTCACCTCCCTTCTTTCTGTCTCTGTTCTGCAAATACATCCTATGGCAAACAAAACAGAACACAACTCCCCCACGTTTTTGTGTATTATTTTCCTAGGATT
>NW_006160041.1:4804535-4820702 GCF_000334495.1 Tupaia belangeri chinensis | reverse complement strand
AGAAAGAAAGAAACAAACCCCCAACAATTGAGTTTGAATCCAAAACTTTCCATATTTTGCTCCCCAAATTCTCATTTATATATCTCCCATTTTGCCACATGTCACCTGGAATCCAGCCAACTTGTTATTCTTTAATGATTTTCATTTTCCTGTCTTTATGCCTTTCATATACTGTTGTCTGTGACTGAAAACTACCCACACTTCACGGACTTTCAGATGCTCTTTTTTTCCTACCTTTTCCACTCTCTGACATTCCTGACTTACCCAGAACACTCTCATTCTTAATGCATCCCCATCTCCCTATCTGAGGTTACTTTACCTTCCCATGGAGTGCTGTTACTCTCTGTGCACTATCATGAATTCTCTTTTCTGTTATTGTTTAGATTCTTACTGTATCTACCTTTCTAGATTCCAAATATCCTAAAAGAAGGAATTGTACCTTACATAGCACCTTGTAAAGAGGAAACATGAGATATTTCATGAATTTATTCAAGTGGAATTTGTCCAAACACTTGTAGTTAAATTCAGGTAGACCACATGGACAAGTAGCAACTCTCTTTCTCTCTCTCTTTTTTCTCTGGCATTATATAATAAACACAGGTAAAAAGGAGTAGAATTCTTTTGACAAACTCTGAAGAATACAATTTTTATTCTGCTACCTGTCAAGATTGCAAGGTTCATAGAGTAGCTGACCCAGCAGTAACCACAAAAGCATACTGTCATGGCATTTCAAACACAGGCATGGAGAATATTCTGAGAAAGCCAGGTCACACACAGAAGACAGAGAATCAAAATGGCATTGGTCCTCTTGATAGTAATATTAAAAGCTTTGACCATAGAAAAACAGAAATGATAGGGAAAGTGATTTTTCCACCTAGAGTTCTATATTCAAACAGAACTATCAATAACCTGAATGAAGATACTTCCAGGTATGGAAAAGTCTCAAAAATTATATATGCTGCATCCATTTGAAGGAAGCTACTGGAAAATATATTTTTCACTTCAAGGGGAAAAAAGTCAATAAGAGAAAGACATGAAACCCAGAAAATGGAAATCTATCACAAGAGGGAGTGCAAAAAATACCAAGTTGATGACAAGAAAATGATAACTATGATGATGGTTGACAGACCAAGTAGTTGAAGTTGGAGCAAAAAATTGTGAACTATAGAGGAATAACTGAAAGACTAATAAAAGGAAACTAATAAATAATTAGACAGATTCGGCAATGTAAAAATGCAATTTGAGACTCATTTGTCAATGCCATTATTAAGAATGGGAAGATTTAGCCAAAAGTCCAAATAGACTAATGGGGAAAAAAATGGCTATTAGCAATTCCAGGAAAAACTAAGCATTATACAAAAGTGTATATAGAAAAGTAATCATAATATACCACTTTATTCAACAGAGAACAATATTTATATAGTCATAATTATGAAAGCACCAAATACTATTTAATCATAATGTATAATATAACTACATTGGAACAATGAGGAAGAGAAAGAGAGATGGAAAGAGAGAACAATCTTAATTTTCCACATATAGAAAGTTGGTGAATGATATTTGAAATCAGTGAGTCAGAACAAGGTGTATGTTTTATTTAGAAATGTGGAAGCAATTACCAGAACAAATAGCTAAGACTAGAATGTGCCTCTGGCAAGCAAGGTGAGAGTGGAAGGAAGAAAAATGGGAGCAGGGGGCTACTGTTATTTGCTATAGAGCTTGCATTTGTCCTATTAAGTTACGAGCATACATTGCTTTGGTAAAAATAAATTATAATATAAAAACAAGCATAGTCTTGGGCCCAGTAAACCTATGAATATGTACATTAAAGCTTGACAATATTTCATCACAGCATCCTATTATCAACAGAGAACCCATGAATTTTCATTTTATAGTAACACAAATGTACTAGTTTTATTAAATATGTGGATTGCCCATAAAAGGTCGGGAAGGATATTGCTTGATACTAGTTTTGGTGGTAGTTTATAAACAATGCAGGCTTTAGAATCCACAGTCCTGAGTTTTTATGTTATTAGGTAATCTCAGACAGATTAGTTCACTCAAGATTTTTCAAACATAAAATGAGGATAATAATGCCCATACCCTAAAGCTCTTTAGGAGTAATACTCTACTTGTTATAACAGTTGGAACTGTTCATATTGTTAAAACTGAGTCTGCTGCCCTGGCCTGTGTTTGGAACTTAACATACATATTTTAAATTCTTAAGTATCAGGAAAGAATCAAGTTCTGATTCTGCTGTTTACTGGTTGTGCAGCTTTGTGCAAGCCACTTCTAAGTCTGACTTTCCTCAACTGCGATATAAGGGTAAAAACAACTGATCTCAAACAATTGTTAGGAGAAGGGAATGAGATGCATATGAAGAGTTTGGCAGAGAGCTTTACAAACAGTGTGTGCTCAGTTTACTCTATTTTTCATCTTATCTCTTGCTTCTAGTAAATTAACTTCCTTCCCTACCGTATTAATAGCATCCAAATAATTTATCAGGTACTCAAAGAACTTTTGAATTTGATGGTACCTGAGTCATTAGGCAAATAAAGATCTCAAATCACGTTCTTTAAATGAGCCAAGTCGATCCCTCCTTTGCCCTGAAGTGTATAATTGCTCTTTTGTGACTTCAGAGGTACAGTGGTTCTCAAAATGTGGTTCACGGGGCAGCAGCATGTTACCAATGCAAATTTAAAGCCCTCACTCTGACCTACTGAATCAGGAACTTCAGCAGCAATATCTAACCATTTCTATTGTAAACAGCACTTCGGATGGTTCTTATACATGCTAAAATTTGACAGTGGTATAGATTTTTCAAAGCATACCAACAAAACATGGAGAGTGGTAGAGCAAGCCATGAGCACCAAGTTAGCTACATCAGTGATTCCTTCCAATAAAGTATACTGGACATTTCCTCCATGTCAGACAAAGTCATAGTCACTAAGGATTCATGATCAATTTATCAAGGTATAGCAATCATTTGCCTGGTCTACCACAATTTTCATAAAATCATTCTACACAGCCTAATGGACACAGTGATTGGCTTTCTTCTAAATGTGGATAAATTATCAAGCCCTCCAGGATTATTTCCTGGGCTTTCTTGTTTAAGTGATTATATTTTCTGATATCTCGTGTCTATTTTCCTGAGAGCTGATATATTGCATATAAACTCCATCTGCTTTCTTGAATGTTTTACACAGAATCTGCATAGAATTTGGCTACAAAATGGATAATTCTCTTTTTTTTTTCCCATGTAAAGCAAATATCTGGCAGAAAATTATCTTTGCTTCTACATGACTCTATTATAGATGATGACATCCAGGGTGTTTGTGATATTTCAAGGTAGATTATTGCAAGTGTACACCCTTTTTTCCCAGACATTACAGACAGTTCTTAAAAATACTCTTTCTACTGATCTGAGTTGTTGATCAGGGATGCAGTGTTCCCAAGACATTAATTAACTACATATACACCATTGTAATTCTCTGCCCTCCATAAAGTCAGAGAGCTTCCAAGGACTCAATTTTAACAAAAGATAAAAAATCTAAGTAGCTTCATCTTAAAGCAGAAAAATAAAATAATAGAATATAGGTTATGAAAGAGGGAAGAAAATAGGTGGGAGAGAGACAGGCCAAGAAATAAGCATAATCGGCATTTTAATGGGAATGAGTAAACAGTCTGCACTATAATAAATCTCCTAGGCATTTGATCCCAATAAACCATCTTAATCCTTAGGGCTATTCTGGCAGCATGAGATAACTGCTCTGAAACCAAAATGTATTTAGCATAAAACTCACATTCCGATGTTTACTGTGTATCTGCTTTAACAAAATAAATTGGAAATCCAAACTTCTTTGAGGTGGTATGAGAGGAAACAGCCTCTTAAGGCTCTGTCAGTGTGTCATCCAGCACCTGCCTGCCAAAGTCAACATTTGGGTGCTCCGTGGCTGGGAGACTGGAGCCCTGATAAACTGAGACTCTTAGAATCATCTGCTTATCTGAGCATTGTTCGACTGGCTTGGACTTTGAAAACTTTCCCTCACTTGTTTCCACGTGGAAGGCTTTTCTGTGTGGTTTGATGACAGTCTTATTTCCACTGATTTATGTGATAAAATATCAGAGTCACATGTCAAGGTATGACTGACCCATAAAATCCTTGACTTGAAAAAAAATACTGTGTGCAACATTAACTATGATTAAAGAATAGTCCAATTTTCTTTTCTTTCTCTTTTAGAGCCCATTATCTTAACTTATCTGGTGTCTTTAACAAAACACACTTGCCTGCTACTGTCACATATCAACCTGTCTAGTTATAAAAACTATTGTCTGCATATACATCTGTTATTAAATACAGCTTGTCATCTGCCAAATGAGGAAGTCAAGGAAGGCCTGTCCACCTAAGCAGAGATGTGACTTAGATTCTTAAAATATATTTTAGGGAAATGGTGTTTTCTTTTTTTAAAAAAATCTTTTTATTTACTTATTTCTATTTGTTGTTATTATTATTATTATTATTATTATTATTATTATTTTAATTTGACCAGACAGAAACAGAGAGAGAGAGAGAAAGGGAAAGAAAGCAAGTTGCCAGGTCCGGGACTCAAACCCCAGTCGACCATGTAGGAATCCAGCACCTTTAACCACCACACCATCTGCCGGTCCCTGGTGTTTTCATATTAGTGTGTAAATAAGTCTTAAATTTGAAAGAATAAAAGAGAAAAAGATACAGGAAATCTAGCACAAAAGTTCAGCCCAATTACTAAAGCATTTTTCAATGTATTACTACACAAGCATGGCATAGCTATTTTTTTCCTTCTTTACAGAAATGTAGGATATGAGTGTATGCGTATAAACTCAGAGCTTATTTGTTAATCTCAGACACTACTTCTGGAATGGAAAGAGATCATTATTATTTAAGAGTTTTATGTCTGGATCTATCTTCCATGCAATTACAAGCCACTTAGGAGCTTAGGAGCAGCTCTTCTGCCTCTTTGTCCCCTTTTCTCTCCTTGTTTGGATTATGAAGAAGCACTGTCCTAATTTTCCCATTCCACATTTCACATCAAAACAGATCTGATTATCACACCCATGCATGCACAAACACACTTTCATGAATGGTATATGAGCATTGAAATATGCTGTCATACCAAAGGAGTTTTGGCTTTTCAGTTTTAATAACACCTAATTCTAACTATCTTCCAGCTCCTCTTACTCAATTTAGCATCTTTTTTTGCAAACAACCTCCTTTAAGAATGTTTATATGTCCTCTGGTAAGTTTCCAATAATAATAATAATAATAATGAGCACACAATCACAGAGTAGGAACAGAAAAATTGTTAACTTGCTGCAACCAACTATTCTTTTTTTTTTTTTTTTAGAAGTTTTTGCTATAGGGCACATGCACTCACCAGAAAGACAGGGAGAGACAGAGAGACAGAAAGCGAGAAATCACCCGCTGGGGACATGGCCACACTGCAATCCTTTCTCCTCCATTTTCCTCTCAGGATCTTGGGCACACACACACACGTGCCCAGAGTGAGTTTAAACCACCGGATCTGGGACTCAAACCGCGGTCAACTACATGGGAGTCCAGTGACATAGAAATTATGCTAACTGCTGGTCCCTTTCTTTATTTTTTATTTCTTTACTTTTTTTTTAGAGGTGCAACCAACTCTTCTACCAATAGCATTCTTTCCATTCTGCTCATGAAACCACAAAGCAAAAATCTATAGTGACTCTTCACATTTTTCTTAACGTGTACCTTGTCTTTATGATAGAAAAGAATATACTATCAAATAGTCTAAGTGTAACTCTTATTGTCTCTGACTCTCTCTCTCTCTCTCATGATGCTTTTTGGTTCAAAATTCTAGGTAAAAAACAGCAGGTGAGTAAGAACAAAGAGAAGAAAATCACCATTATTGGGCTGCCCTGTAGCTTACCAGTTTAGGGAACTGGATCCATATGGCCAATATTGATTCAAATGTAAGCCTTGGCAGCCTGAAGAATTCACCAACCACATGTGCATGAATGTTCAAACCCCAACAGATTGGAGAAATGGAGGAGGAGGGATTGTGGCATTACAACATGCTACTGAAAGGTGCTTTCTTCCTCTGTCTCTTCCTGTCTCTACTTGTTAGCAAGTGTACTTGCCCTCTGGCAATTAGGTAATAGAAAAGAAAATCACCATTGTCAACAGACAATGGAGTAGAAACAAAATCAGAACTCAAAGAGGTGCTTAATAAATTGTCTATTCTATGTAGACTTATGCAAATTCAGCATAGGATAGTTATAGCAAATGGATGAATATAACCCAACTGAAACATGAGATATTTGTGATGACATTTCTAAGGTATTTCTTAGCTTCCACCAGTGCGAATTAGTAGTATTTTGCACTCTCTCGAAAGGACACATAATTTTATTCCACAATGTCACATTTTACAGAAGATATTGTAGCTCTATATAATCTATACACTGCTTTTTATTCATTTGAAAAGGTGATTGAGCACAGTTGAATTGAAATATGCACAAGTGAAAAAATCCTTTCAGTTTCAGGCAATCTCATTAAATGATGAAGAGTCTACTTAGCAGTTAATCTCCTCTTTTATGTTGTCATTGAATAAAGAACTAGAATCATCCCATTAATTGTCCATCAGAAAGAACGTTAGGTTTAGTTACCCTGAAATACACTGAACAAGGCACAGGTCAAGAGATCCAACAATAACCACTCTTTGAATGCTTCCTTTTTGCTTTTTAACATTGTATAGTATTAAAAGATATTCTTTCATGGGGAGCTAGGCATAGATAAAACAAGAAGAGCAAAATGTTAATAACTCTTGAAAGCATCAGAAAATTGTGAATAAATGGGTGTTTGCTACGTCATTCTTTTTACTTTGGGAAATATCTGAAAAGGGATGCAAGGGAGGTTCAATATATGCAAAAACATAAATGTAATACACCTTATTTTTAAAAGAATTATTTTATTTAACTTTATTCATTTATTTATTTTTAATTTGATGAGAGAGAGAGAAAGTGAGAAAATAAGCTTCCAGGTCTGGGACTCAAACTGTGGTCAGTCATTTGGGAGTCCAGCACCCTTAACCATCATGCCACCTGCTCGCCCCATAATACACCATATTAAGAGAAAGAAAGGTAAAAACCATATGATCATAACAATTGCAGAAAAAGCATTCAATAAAATATAATGTCCCTTCATGGTTAAGAGCCTTAGCAAAATTAGCACTGAAAGGTCATTCCTCAACATAATAAAAGCTATTTATAAAAAACCCGTAGCTAACATCATACTAAATGGGGAAAAGTTGAAAGCTTTTACACTAAAAGTTGGTACTAGACAAGGCTGCTCACTCTCTCTACTCTCTTTCAATACAGTACTGAAAGTCCTAGAAAATGCAATCAGAAGGAAGAATATAAAAGGCATTCAAATTGAGAAAGAGGTGAAATTATCTCTATTTGCAGATGACGCGGCTATATACATAGAAGACCCATGGGTATCCATGAAAAAATTCCTGGAAGTAATAAATGAATACAGAAAAGTAGCAGGATACAAAATCAACATACAAAAAATCTTTAGCTTTTCTTTTTCTTTTTCTTTCTTTCTTTTTTTTTTTTTTTTTTGAGAGGTCTGTGCTATAGGGTGCGTGCGCTCACCAGAAAGAGAGCAATAGAGAGATAGAAAGTGAGAAATCACCCCCGGGGGGATGGCCACACTGCAATCCCTTCTCCTCTATTCTCCTCTTGGGATCTTGGGCACACACACACACGCACCAGGCATGAGTTTAAGTCACCAGGTTTGGGACTCAAACCACAGTCTACTATGTGGGAGTCCAGTGACATAGCCATTATGCCAACTGCTGGTCCCAAAAATATTTAGCTTTTCTATATATGAACAACAAGCAGACTGAGGTAGAACTGAAGAAAGTAACCCCATTTATCATAGCCACTAAAAGTATAAAATACCTAGGAATAAATCTCACCAAAGACGTCAAACACCTCTACAAGGAAAACTATGAAAATCTGAAAAAACAAAATTGAAAATGTAGAAAGAGATCCATGTTCCTCAATTGGAAGAATTAATATAATCACAATGGCAATTCTACCCAAATTAATCTACATATTTAATGCAATCAAATTACCAGAGACATTTTTCACAGATTTAGAAAAGACAATCATGTAATTTGTATGAAATCATAAAAGACCCCCTATTGCCAAAGCAAGAAGAGAGGCATCTCATTCCCTGACCGCAAAATATATTACAAAGCTGTTATAATGAAAATAGTATGTTATTAACACAAAACCAGACAGGCGGGTCACTGGGACAGAATAGTGACCCCAAAAGTAAACTCCAAAGCCAACTGATCTTTGACAAAGGGTACCAGTTAATCCAGTGGGAAAAAGAAAACTTTTTTTAGCAAATTGTGCTGAAAAAACTGGGTTTCCACCTGTAGAAAAATGAACCTGGATCCCTATCTCTCACCATTAACAAAAGTCAACTCAAAGTGGATTAAAGATTTATACCTAAGACCTCAAACTATAAAACTATTGGTGCAAAACACTGGAGAAACTCTAGGAGACATTGGAGTAGGAAAGGACTTGTTAAATAAGATCCCCCCAAAAAGCAAAAGCAATAATACCAAAAATAGACAAGTGGGATTACATCAGATTAAGAAGTTTCTGCATAGCCAAAGACACAGTAATTAGTGGGAATTGACAACCCTCTGAATAGGAGAATATTTTTGTAAACTATGTCCTTGAAAAGGGACTATTTACCAGAATACACAGGGAATTCAAGCAGTTTACTCAAAAAAAAAAAATCAACTCAATTGAAAGATGGAAAAATGAGCTGAACAAACAACTCTAAGGAAGACATACAAACAGCCAAAAAGCATATGAAAAAATGCTCAACATCCCTCATAATAAGGGAGATGCAGATCAAAACCACAATGAGATACCACTTAACCCCCATCAGAATGGTGAAGATTAATAAAACAAAAACGGGGAACCAGCAGTTAGCGTAATGGCTATGTCGCTGGATTCCCATGTCGTCGACCGCGGTTCACGTCCCGGACCCGGTGACTTAGAACTCATGCCGGGTGCGTGTGCGTGCGTGCGTGCCCAAGATCCCAAGAGGAGAATGGAGGAGAAGGGATTGCTGCGTGACCATCCCCCCTGGGGGGTGATTTCTCGCTTTCTATCTCTATGTCTCTCTCTGTCTGTCTGGCGAGCACATGCGCCCTATAGCGGAAACCTCTCAAAAAAATAAAATAAAATAAAAAAAAAATAAAAATAAAACAAAATAAAACAAAAATGATAACTGCTGGTGGGGCTGTGGTGGAGGGAAGCTCTCCTACATTGTTGATGAGAATGTAAATTGGTTCAGGCACTGTGGGGAACAATATAGAGGTTCCTTAAAGATCTACAAATAGAACTACCATATGATCCAGCAATTCTACTCCTGGGTATCGATCCAAAGGTAGCAGAATGCTCAGTTGGAAAAGTGCTTGCACAACTATGCTTATTGTGGCATTATTCACAATTGCTAAGACATGGAACCAAACCAAATGTCCATGAACAGATGAATGGATTAAAAAGTATGGCACAAATACTCTGTGGAAACTACTCAGTCATAAATACAAGATCCTGACATTTGAAAGAAAGTGGATTAATATGGAAGATTTACTGCTGAGTGAAGCAACCAAGGTTATGAAAGAGAGACATTGTATGTCTTCACTAAACATATACAGACTGTCTGCACTCTATGGCAGAACCTGAAAAATTAGAGGATATAGAAGCATGGAAAATTATTATAGATACTGGAGACAGTGTGGAAAGAGAATGATAGAAGGTGGAGAGTGTGATGAAAGAAATTAAGGAGAAAAACAGAGAGGCAAGACGTTTATGGGACATCGAAATGGATTGTTTATTGATAATAACATGCATAGTATCCTCAGGTGGACTGGTGTGAGGTGTATTTGTGTTGGGTAAATTCACTTTATAAGCCAAGCTATGTACAGTGATTGAATGTATAAAATAAATTAAAATAAATAAATTGCCCATTCTTTTATGTAAAAGAAAATATTTACCATAAAAGGGAAATAAAAAATAAAAATAATAGTATAAAAAAGTGCAAGGTTGCCTATAGTCCTACTGGCTTCCTAGCATTTGGTTGACCATCTGTAACAGGACAACTGAGAGTTGGATACCTGAAAAAGAATGGAAAGTTGCAGGATATAAGGCTTCCCTGGACCTAATACAAGCTGGATTCTGAAAGCAGAGAGCTAGAAGCAGTGAAAGAAAAACAATGGGCAATTTAATTTTATATGTTCTCAGCAAGTGAAAAAATTAAATAACTTCTATATTTTTATGCACTTTTTGCTGCTGGTTAGACATGGATGTAACAGTTTGTTTTTATCCTGCCTGAGTCAGCTGACAAGGTCAAATTGTAAAAACGATCAACGTCAGGGACCAGCCGGTGACATGGTGTTTAAGGCACTGGACACTCCCACATGGCTGACCATGGTTCGAGTTCTGGACCTGGTGGCTTGCTTTCTCTTTCTCTCTCTCTCTGGCTCTCTCTAATCAAAATTAAATAAATAAATAAATAAAGAGTAAATAAATTAAGTCTTGAAAAAAAGTGACCAAAATCTATTAAGGTTTACCATGTGACAGGCATATGAATACGTTAAGCATTTTTCATGCATTATTTCATTTAATATTTCTCAACAAGCCTACAGGATAAAAATAATATAAGTATAGGTATGAAAACTGAGCTTTAAGTTGGCTAAGTAATTTGTCTCAAGTTATAGGTCCAGAATGTAAATGGCATTTGAGTTCTAGAATTCATGTATCTAACCTCTAGGATAATTAAGATTTCTAGAAACTCACACTATTCATTTAATTCATTTTCATGATCTGAATATGGGTTCTCATTAGCTAGTCCTCTTTATTTATTTATGTTTTTAGAGGTTTTTGCCTTAGGATGTGAGAGAGGGAGAGAGAAAGAGGAAGTGAGAAATCATCCCCTAGGAAGGATAACCATGCCACACAATCCCTTCTCCTCCGTTCTCTTTCCAGGATCTTGGGCACCATATACCCAAGCCTGGTGTGATTTTCAAGCTATTGGGTCAGTACTCAAACATGGTTGGTCATGTGCGGTTCCAGTGACTGAAATCTGTGCCATCTTCTGGCTCTGCTAGTTTCCTCTCTCCCTTTTTTTTTTTTCTTTTTTGTGGAGAGGTTTTTGCTATATGGCATGTGCACTCACCAGAGAAACAGAGAGAGACAGAGAGACAAAAAGCAAGAAATCACCCCCAGGGGAGGATGGCCACACCACAATCCCTTCTCCATTCTCCTCTTGGGATCTTGGGCATGCACACATACATGCCCAGCGTGAGTTTAAGTCACCGGGACCGGGACTAGGGCTCGAACCGTGGTTGACTACATGGGAATCCAGCGACATAGCCATTACGCTAACTGCTGGTCCCTGCTAGTTTCTTCTCTTAAATACCCTAAAACTGCTTTCTCTCCTGACCCCACTCATCAGATCCTATCTTGCTCTATGGTTTTGTTTCATTGGTTACACTTCTACCTAGTCCATGTGTGCACATCAACAAAATTAAGGTTGCTTCTGGATCCTTGATGCCTTGAGTTTCTGAAATTTTTACCTTACTAATTCCTAACACCATGTACCTCTGCCATGTCCTCCCAAATTCATGTATTAAAGTCCCAATACAATCCCAATTGTCACTGGAGACAGATCCTATAGTAGGTAATTAAGGTTAAATAAGATCACGAGGGTGGGCCTCTACCCTAAAAGTATTGGTGGTCATATAAGAAGAGAGAGGAGAGCACGCAACAACAAGCTGGCTGTCCATAAGCAGAAAGAGAATCTTCACTAGAAATTGAACCCTACTCTACCTTAATCTGGGACTTCTACCCTCCAGAATTTTCAGGGCTGCGGTATTTTGTCATGGGAGCCAAAGCAAAATAAGACAACATCCTTTCACACTGTTTGTTAGATTCCACTCCAAATGCATGTGGAAGAAAGTAAGCAATGGCTTGCTTCTTTAGAGACAATTCTTTATGTAATTGAGAAAACTACGTTGAGAACCACAGAACTGAATTTCAAGTCATGATTCTGCCACTTACTAGCTGCTTAATCTTGGAGAAGTCATTTAAGCTTCTTGAGTTTTTTCTTTGCAACGCATATAGTCAGGAAGATATCTTGTTTTTTCACAATAAAAAATGTAGTGAAAATATACATATTTACTATTAATTCAATATAACACTAGTTGACTCTACTGATACTTAGAAATCTTAGAAATCTTTCATTAGCTGTCTTTCTAAGAGGGTTGTCAGCAGATCTCTGCAATGTGCCTACTGTCCTCCACTTAAGTATGTGACCTTGTCTCTCAATTTATCTAGAACGTCAAAGTTCTCTGATCATAGCTTTTTCAACTTTTGTGACTTCTGCAGCAATATGTCAATTACTGATCCTGTTTTCTTTGTTTCTGTATCAGAAGATTGAATTATCTCCCACTTTTCTTCAGAGTAACACCACTACCCGGGAACTTGATCCCTCCAACACTTTCATCTTTACTGAAGATAGATAATTTTTTTTCCTTTCTGTTCCAACTTGCTCATGTCTTCTGCACTCAACAAAAAGCCAGCCTTTCACCTTGAAAACATCTCAAAACAATCTCCCATCTCTCTTTTCCCTTTCATTGACAAGATTCCAGAAACCATCCTAGTCATATCTTCTACCAATGTATTTTCCCCAATCAGTTCCACACAAATTAAATTTTGTTCATACCTCTCCCACTTCAGTTCTTTAGTAAGAATGGTATACAGGGGGCCAGAGGATGACGAAGTAGTTAAGGCACTGAACTTTCACATGGTCTACTGCAGTTTGAATCCCAGACCTGGCAGCTTGAAATTCATGCCAGATGCATGTGTATATGTGTCCCAAATCCCAGGAAAGGAATGGAGAAGTGATTCCAGTGTTGCCATTCCCCCTGGGGTGGTATTTTTTACTTTCACACTGTTTATTTCTCTCTCTCTGCAGAGCACATGTACCCTACAACAAAAGCCTAAAAAAAAAAGACACAGCCTTTTTCTATGCCTAACAATGTTCTAAGGCTTACCTAACTTGTCACCCCCTTTTATTAACCCTTCTCTTAAGTACTTTCTTCTAGATTCTGAAATAACTTAGTTTGATTTTTTTTAACTGCTTTTGGGCACTTGCACTCTTTACAGAGACAGAAAGAGAAAGAGGGAAAGTGAGAAAGCACCTTCCAGTGGAGATAGCCGTACCACAATCCTCTCTCCTCTCACTCCCCTCTTGGGATTTGGACAAACACACATATGGGTGTGGGTGTTTTTTTTTTTTTTTTTTGGGGGGGTTGGGGGGTTTTTGCTATAGGGCATGTGTGATCGCCAGAAAGACAGAAACAGAGAGATAGAAAGTGAGAAATCACCCTCTGGGGGGATGGCCACACTGCAATCTCTTCTCCTCCATTCTCCTCTTGGGATCTTGGGCACACACACACATGTGCTTGGCGTGAGTTTAAATCACCGGGTCCGGGACTCAAACTGCTGTCAACTACTCGGCAGTCCAGTGACATAGCCATTACGCCAACTGCTGGTCCCCTGGCATGTTTTTTAAGCTTCCAGGTCTGAGACTCAAAGTATTCGGTTGGCCATATGGGATCTAGCCACCTTAATCAGCACATCACATCATCAGCCGACCCCTTAGTTTGACTTTTTTGAATGTTTATTTGTATTCACTATGGTATCATTATTTGTGCATGCTTACCAGATTATAACCTCAAGACTCTCAATTTAAGATATAATAATAATTTGGTAAACCTTCAATAAATACGTTAATTATCAAATAGATACCGAAAAGTATCATTGAACTTTCAACTCAACTGGAACAATCCAGGTTTGGATATTTTTGGAGCAAGATTAAACTTCAAACTGAATTTGGGTAAAGATAACTTGGGTCTGTATAGACCTATACAAGAGACAAAAAGGTGGACTGTTCCCATATAGCATTTTATGCTTTCAGTGATGCAAAGTAACAATAGCCAATAGGAGATTGGGCTGGCACATACTTGCTTAATAAGTGTTTAATTACCAAAAGAGGAAATACTTAAAGCAGCCTTGAATTATAGTATTAAATATTGAAATTTAAAAATTTTATGGGCGAAAAATAAATACAGAATTTTGAAAGACTGTCTAAGGCCATCATGGCTCGGCAGAAGGGGAGGAACTGCTCTTTAAAGCATGGAATAGATTACTATTTAAACCTTTCTTGTGAGTCCTTCACCTAAGGAGTTGGTTGAACTACAGGGTTTTATAGGGCTGTACACCTTTTAGTGGAAGACTGAAGAATAGATCAAACATTGATAAATTGATGTCATGTCAACCCAGTTAATGTTGGAGAATAAAAACAGTTATGATTTTAACTGACAGAACAAACATGATTGATCTGCAATTCTCTAACACATATTCCTTCTACTCCTTTAGGTTGAATTTTGACTTTTTCTCCTAGGATAATAGATGATTTAAAAAATTACATTACCCATTATTGTTTCAGCACTAAGGGCCAGTCAGTGTACTCAGCTATCCAATATTAGCTCATCTCATCATAAAACAGCAGAAGGGATGGGCAATACCATGCTAATTTCACAGATTATAACCTCAAGACTCTCAATTTAAGATATAATAATAATTATATACCATGCTAATTTCACAGAAAAAGAGTCACACTCTGCTCAAGGTTTCCAGACTCATAAAGGAAGAGAAGAGACCCAGGATTCAGAGACAGAATTTGAACTAAGCCTTTCTATTCCAAAACCCATGGCCAAAGTTTAAACACTTGGGAAAGAGATAGTGTAGTCTTAACACTTCCTCATGGAAAGACAGTAAAAAATTGTTTCTCTTGATGGACTTGAACAATATATCTAAACAAATGTCACTTGGATTTTGATCAAATCTACGGCATTATTCACTATCTGAATATTTCTGTGGCAAGTTTATCATTCTCTTAAATCTGGTATTCCTTGATTTACCTCATGTTCTAGTCATTTGCTTAAAATGTGCTTTCAGACAGATGTCACTTTCACATGTTTACTAATTATATTGATGTTCACAATGTTTGCAAAGTATGTGACTAGAAAAGACTGATTTTTGTCAATCATAGCTAGTAAACAAAGGGAAAGACTTGGCTACACTGTTACTAAAGAAGTCTCTCTCTCTCTTTTTGAAGTGTAAAATTTAGTGTTGAATTTCTAATTCTACAAGGCCCCTCATGTATAGGGAGTACCATAGGATTCAAAGTAACACAGGCTGACCTTGTTAAGTACCCACTGTGTATCAAACACAATTAAAGACACTTTATAAAAATTGTTTTCCCAAAATTACCTCACAAGGCAAAGTCATTGAGTTGCCACAAGTGCTATTCTCAGAAAGACTATGAAATTTACCCACATATAAGACTGACTGATCTGGAGCACCAACCCAGTTCTGTCCAGCCTCAGTGCCTATACCCTTCCAGGACATCCCACTGACCTCTGTGTCCGCAAGGCATGACATCAAAGGTTAGAAATTATTTTGAAGTGTAAAATTTAGTGTTGAATTTCTAATTCTACAAGGCCCCTCATGTATAGGGAGTACCATAGGATTCAAAGTAACACAGGCTGACCTTGTTAAGTACCCACTGTGTATCAAACACAATTAAAGACACTTTATAAAAATTGTTTTCCCAAAATTACCTCACAAGGCAAAGTCATTGAGTTGCCACAAGTGCTATTCTCAGAAAGACTATGAAATTTACCCACATATAAGACTGACTGATCTGGAGCACCAACCCAGTTCTGTCCAGCCTCAGTGCCTATACCCTTCCAGGACATCCCACTGACCTCTGTGTCCGCAAGGCATGACATCAAAGGTTAGAAATTAATCAAGTTGTCTTTAAGCTATTTGTGTCTTTGTTTCCTCATCTTTAAAATGGAGAAAACACTGTCTCCTCCTTAGAGACTAAATAGACTACATAGATAAAAATACCTAATACAGTACCTGGCACATCACAGGCATTGATAATTGATTGTTTTACTTTATGTAAATTATCAAAACAGAAACCAA
>NW_006160041.1:4778968-4804450 GCF_000334495.1 Tupaia belangeri chinensis | reverse complement strand
TATATATATATGTATTAATTCTAACTCTTTGAAAACTTATGGCCAACATATAGAAAGAAGACAGTTCCTTAGTTCACCTATGTTTCTGGATCATTATAAAAAATGAAAAAGCATATTATTATGAATTATATAATTGGTGAAGTAAGTACGTGCTTAGGGATCCAGAGACATAGGAAACTTTCAAGCTATAATAAGAACACAAAAAGATCTTATAATGAGAAACTCTAGAAAGAAACTTAAAATTCAAACCCTCATTTAAATTTTGTTGTGGATTCAGTGTTGTTTATAGATTTCAATGTGTTGGGAGGTTTGGAGAGAAACCATTGAAAGGTATCTAGTAGTTAAGTTTTATATGAACACTGTTCTGGAAGACTATTCAAAGTTTGTTGACTTACAGAAAAAAACAGGTACAAACACTGCTAAAAATGTCATAGCAAATAATCTTTTCCAGAATACAATTCTTCTATCACGTTACATTTTCACAAAAGTGTTTTCCCTCCTAGTTACTCTATCATAGCAATCTAAACAATAATGTCATATTTAACAAATAGCAGTTATTTCTACCATAAACAGATCACTTTTGAGAAATTTATGTGAAAAACTAGTACCTTGTTAGAATACTTTATATCACCTGAAAGTGATTGTATTTACTTGGCTTTTAATAAGCTATAACATATTTACCCTCAGTGCAAGATCATCTCCCAAATGTTAAGAAAATAAAATTGCATCATCATACGAGATTTTGGGAAGAACATTTTATTGCTAAGCATATCCTTGAACGAAAATGCAAATATGAAATAAAGAGAAAAGGAAAAAGAAAAAGCAGTAACGCCACAACATCATAAAATAAATTCCTTTAGGGTTTTGCTAATAAAACAACAGGAATATGGTAGAAGCTCACATACAGAATGCACATGTTCCCATAAATTGTCCAAATAGAAACCTACACTAAAAGGAATATAATAAATGTATTTTACTCAAATTTAAAGAAAAATGTAAAGAAAGAAATCAGGAAATCAGTTCACAAGACCTCAAGACTCCAAAAACAGCAATCTTTTATAGACATCGAGATATAATCAACTTCATATAGGCTGGGCCATTTAGATGATCTAAAATCGTGCTTTGATATCTCTTTATAATCCCATCTTTTTTAATGACAACAAAAAAATCAAAAACTCTTAACACATCAATGAAATATCAGATGATGAGGAACATCTCTTTCCATACACATTAGTAAAGGCTACCATTGTTTAGATTGCGCTTTTTTGCCCCATGTCTTTAAGATATTTTTTCCAGATATTCATGCAACTTACAAAGACCAGCAAGAGTAGATTTCTAAATCTAAACAGCTGATTGATTTTCATCTGTACAAAAGAAATTGTATATATCTGACCCTCCAGAAGACATTCTTCGCATTTGTGTGAATATTTGTCTCTTGCTTTTTTGGATAGCTATGGCCACACAACCAGTTTATTGTTTATTTTTTTTTCTGTACATTATTTCCTCTTTACAAAAACTAACAAAAGAGACAACTGGCATACAAACCAAACAAATCAAAATAAACATATAGAAAAGAAAGAACAGTTCTTAAAGCAGTTATGTACACAGGTGGCTAAGGAATTATACCAGCAAAAATGTAGTAAAATATGTAAACAAAATCTGAGAAGATTTTTTTTAATTCTCTTTGACACAGTTAACTGTGACAAAACTAAAACTCACACTTTCTTCACATTTTAAGGTTTACTTTTTTGTTGTTTTGTTATTTTTCTTTTAAAACAACATTCTCATTCCACTTCAAGACTTTAACAGATTTCCTGTGTCAGTCATCCCATCAAACATACTATGAGAAATATATCTGTATATATATTTATTTATATATATATTATACTATTAAATTCCTTTTTGTGTGTTTGTCACAGCAGCTTTATTCATTTATTTATTTATTTTTTTTAAAAAGATGGGTGAAGGAAAAAGTGAGCAAATGGAAGGACAGAGTTATTCGTAAGTTGTCAGACTGCGAAATTAAACCACTATGAAAATCATTACCATGTTGGGGCGGGGAAAGAACTATGTATTTTGCACTCTGTCATGACGTTTGGCTTGTGTGTTCCATCACAGGTTAAACTCCCCATTGTCTATTTTGATTCCTTCGCGGATTTAAGTATTGTCTTTTCTTTTTTATTTGCATGCATCTCAATCAGTTACAGATCCAGCCCACCCCCTCCCTTTCCCTTCTCTAGGAAAGGCTGTTTTAGTTTATGGGGCTTTCATTCCCCTTTAACACAATTTGGCTGGGTTGTTAGACAGGTACAAAATTGTTAAGTAAAGCCAATAGCTCTGAGGAAACCCGCCTTAAACCCTCTGTTTGGGGTTTGGGTGGTAAATTCTGGAATTAGATCCTGGGGAACCAGTTTTTCAAAGCAATATTATCATCCATCACATGGGTTTTGCTATGTGTTCAGCAAAGCATCTTATAGGAAACAAACAACAGATTCTAGAGACACCACGACCTGATATGTAGAGTGAACACCATGGTAGCTTTTGAGTTCATATGGCAAATAGTCTCTCTTACTTTTGTTTTCTGAGTTTTTTTTTTTTTTTTCTCTTCTTCTTAACTTAGGTCCAGTCATTCTCAAAAAAATAAACATAAACCCAAAAGCCATTTTTTCCCCTCAGATCTTGAAAAATTACACGCACACTGGCCTGAACCAGATAAGGATTGTTTTTTTTTTGTTTGTTTTTGTTTTTAAACTTTTTTTCTCTTTTTTGTGTTTGTATTTTTTTTGTTTGTTTGCTTTTTTTTTTACATAATTAAACTGAAAAAAAAAACATGGTTACAGTCAAGCTTCACAAACATCATTACAGACTCACTTGGAGTTATGGAACAAGTAAGCCATGAAGTCTTCTACCTTTAGTAAAAGGTCCTCAAGAGAAGGAAGCTTCCAGTTTGCGAAAAGTGGTGGAGCCATGGGGGTTGCTCCAGAGCGCAAAGTGTGTGCTTTATGATACAGCAGGGCAGAAAGAACTTTCTGTCTCCGAGCGATGACTGAAACACGGCAGCCATGGCTGAACTGTAGGGATAGATACATCTTTGTGTGTGTCCGTTTAAAAATGGTTTTCCCCACCCTAGTCATGGAATCCCCATCTCCTAGGTGTAACAGTTCTGACGTCTGTTAAATCTCCTTGCCAAAGTATCTAGAGATTTATGTAGAAAGAACTCTGTGTCTCGAACTCCTGTGTCATCCGTGTGACCACGTTTACACGTAGTACTCTTTGTCCTTGTTTTTCTGTTTCTTGTGGCCGCTCTTCGAGCTCTGCTGCTTCTCCTTCATGAGCGTGCCGTTGCTCTGGGCCGAGTTGCTGATGTAGTTCCGCGTCTCGTCCACTTGATAGGACCCCTCGTCCCTGTTCCTGTACTTGTACATGGCGTACAGGAGGATCAGTATGCAGAGGGCAGCAGCAGCCACAATGCCGACGACCATCCCTGTCGTACTGCTCGACTCCCGGATCACCTCTGAGGCCCCCGGAACCCGTCTGATTCCTGGCTCCGTGGGGTTTGCTGTGGGCACATTACGGAACATGGGGGAAGTAATTAGTGGGCTCTTCAGTTTGGTGCTGTCTAGCTCATAGGCAGTGGGCAACGGAAGCAAGACTATATCAGGCTGGGGTTTGAGATCACGGTTATTCATTTTGCCAGCTGGCAATTTGGGCACCATCCCAGACGAGGAGGAAGCTGTGAAGCGGATCAGCTCAGGGGATAAAGATGTGGTAGTAGTCCTACTAGTTTCCGAGACTTTGTTAGGTCTAAAGTCCTTGGATTCCCACTTGGGCGCATGTGCTTTGTAGCCACCTTCGAAGATTGAAGTGGAAAGACTCTTATCTGTTACCAAGGAGAAGGTGGTGTAAAAATCTTCATCATCAGTAGGGGGCAGGTTAGAGTCAAAGGTTTCCCCTGAGCCATACCCAGATATCACCAAGCCATCATCATCACAACCATCGCTGCCTTGGTCCGACAAGCAAGGTAACCCCGCCTCAGAGGTCATGGACAGGGAATCTTTGGTGGTCTCAATAATGGTGAGGAGGGGGCGAAAGGTAGGGGCGAGTGTAATGGAAGGTGCACGAGTAGCAATAGCAGGGGTAGCTAAAGGGTCTTCTACAAGAAGAGGGATAACTAATTCACCTCCTGGGATTGAAAAGAAAGAGAAAAACAAAATTAGCATATTTGTAAGCACAGTCCATAGTCACTCTCAAGGAACGTAGGTCATAGATTATCCCTCAAAAATTAGAATAAAATGACCTGCAACCACATATGGGTCTTTTCCTGGTTGTAGCCTGATCATTCTAGGCTGTTTCAGATGCCCAAGAGCCCTTAGAGGCCTCTTGCTACCCAAATCTGAAATCCTCAGATCTGGGGCTTAGACTTTAAAGATACTCTCAAGTAAGTATTTCGATAGAATTCAAATATTCTGTTTCCAGGATCTGCTTTACAGTATGACAGCATTCAGTCAGCAATATTGTTACAAATACTGATTTGCAATCACAATTGTGTGTAGGGGGTACATGCGCACATTGTGTGCTGAATTTATGAGTGAATGTATAATATTCCTTTATTGTTTTCTTAGGTTCTCACTTACTTGTTCCCACAAGGATAAGAATGATCTTTTGCCCAAGTTACTGAGACTAAGACCAAGGAACATTAAAAACTGTCTTCAGTATTTTCCTTCAGTTATTACCTTTTATCTCACACTTCCTATGACCATCTTCATTTACGATCAGCCAAGTGAAGAGACTTACAAAAGGTTAAATATTGTTTATCTAACAAATCCATTTTGATTATTTATTTTCCAGAAAGTTCCAATTATTAAATGACAATTTGCCTGGTAGTAGTCTAATATATGTTTAAACATGGTTTTAATGCTATATGGAATATAAGCCGAGCTGGAAACTAGACTTGAAAAATACCTAGCCTACATATCCATGACTAGCTGGAAACGTACTTTTTAGATTCAGAAATGCTGACTTAGCAAAGGGAATTTTTTTCAATCAGTAATTCTCAACCAGGTGGCAAAAACGTGGTATCTGTTTAGATACCCTTGTTGTACTTACAAAGATGTGGACTAAATCAGGAAAGAAAGTTCAGAATAGTTCTTGAAATCTCAGTGCCTTACAAGTCATAGGTTCACAAGTATTCTGTAGTGGCTGTTGCGTAGTCCAACTATAAGACCGAAAGTGTCGTTCATCTGTGCCAGCAAAATAATCAAGATCTCCCTTGTGTCTCCTTACAATGCTTTTGTTTTCCCAAGTAGAAGAATCTCAAGAAGTCAGTCTATGCCACTTCATTGAATTTATTCCAAAAAAAATATTATAACTATTACTTTAAAAACATCTTCTATTTGAATGTCATGATGCTTCCCTGCATTGGTTAGCCAGAAAGTTTAGATGCCAAGAAAATATTACTGATGAAGGCCTCTTTTTGAGCCGCATGCACTACCCTGTGTCTTCTGCCTTTGGTAATAACTTTATTGTAACGGGATGGTCAGTGTTTGAGCATCTGTTAACAGATAGGACTGTGGCCGAGGGGTCTTCCTTATTGGTAGCACAGGAAGACAAGGATTTGTAGTGGCTCCATATTATGAAGTTCTGGGGACACGTCCAGTGGACAAGCCTTTGAATTTATGCAGTCTTTTGTGGTTCTTCCTACGAAGATTGAGTTACAAATGAAAACTCACTCCATCAGCTTTCTACAGCTTTTACTTTTAAATACTCACTATGCCTAGGATAGAACTGTTGCATCCAAATTGTACAGATTTTGGATGTGCTAAGAGAAGGGCCTTCTGGGAAAAAAGCAATTGTATATTTTCAAAGCACCTGAAAATAACTGGTTGTACCCATTTCAGAAGCCTTTATTCTCTGCCTCTTTAGCCAATAACATTGTGCTACACGGAAAGAAACTTGAGTTGAAGAGGGAGGTTATGTGTGGGAGACTTCAGAAAGCTTGTGCAAAAACAGAATTAAAGTACAAGTTTACTTTGGTGCAAAAAACTTAGACATCCGTTAATATTATATTCATAATATACATTTTCCTTGAGCTTTGTAAAGACCCCTCATATATAATATGTACCCTTTGGAAAGAAAAGGACAACAGGACATCATGCTGTCATCTCTGGCCTGCATGATAATTTTCCATGTGTGGAGAAATAAAACAAAAACCTTTTTGAGAATCTCAAGATGCTATTGTGCTCTGTGCTCTCAACCCAAGCCCCTATTCTGGTGCTCAGTTTGAAATTATTGAGTAAAGTGATCTTTGCAGATTTGCCAAAGCTTCAGACTTGTTTTACTGGACCAGCATGTCTATTTTTTATATTGTGAACATTTATAATTCATATACCTTGCAACTTATTTAATGCATAATTTACACACTTTTGCTAGTTTTTATAAATGGGATTTGGAGTGTTGTTCCCTAAAGGTAAGCTAGTTCTAAAACTAACCCTGAGCAAATTTTTTTTTTTCCTTATCCTTCTTGTAGGGCAGCCCCAAGTGGTAAATTTAAGGTGATATGTGGGAAAGGGTAGTGTTGGAGTAACAAGAGAACAATGATGAGAGCGAAGTGAAGGTCCATGAAATCTATCTAAAGGTTCCCTAGGGGTTGCTTAAGAAGGATTTTACTTTCTTCCTGAAACAAGATAGGATGTTTTTACCCAATTTAACTGGAACAAAGATTTAGTATATGTGTTCTTTTCTGGCACAAAACCAAGAGTCACTTATTTGTTTTGACAATTAAAAAAAGAAAGAAAGAAAGAAAAAAAAAAACAGAAAAACCCTCTGGGATTGTAAACACAGAAGAAACTGAATTAACGGACAGGAATAACTGATTTGTTGGGAGAAAAAGGCCTGCTACATATAATTTAAATATAAAGGCAAACTGCTAGGTGGGATGCTAGTGTCTCTTGAGGTGAGATTAAAATTATAGTCTTCATGATTACAGGGTGGATTCACTAGCAATTTTAGGTTCTCATTTGTGACCCCCAACTGGAGTCTTAAATTCTCTATCATCTATCTATCTATCTATCTATATCTATCTCTATCTATCTATCTATCTATCTATCTATCTATCTATCTAATTTATCTATTTATCTTGATCTATCTTGGTTTTCTTTCTCTTTTTTAAATCCTAGCTAAAGATTCTATAGTCTTTGTGTCTTAAAATTGACAACATCTACCAAAGGCTCACTTTGCAGCTGAATTACTCCACTTCCTTCTGCTATTTCATTTTCATCAACACCTTAATGGAAACATCTTTCTTGGACTTGGGGAAAAAAAAAAAGTAAAAACCATCCTTTTCACAATGGTGTGTAAAGAGGGTTCTGAACCTTGCTAATTTATAAAAAGCTTCTAATAGGGGGAACCAGCAGTTAGCGTAATGGCTATGTCGCTGGACTCCCACGTAGTCAACCGCAGTTTGCGTCCTGGACCCAGTGGCTTAAAACTCATGCCGAGCTCATGTGCGTGCGTGCCCAGGATCCCAAGAGGAGAATGGAGGAGAAGGGACTGCGGCATGACCATTCCCTCTGGGTGGTGATTTCTTGCTTTCTGTCTCTATGTCTCTCTCTGTCTGTCTGGCGAGTGCACGCGCCCTATAGCGAAAAACCTCTCAAAAAAAAAAAAAAAAAATTTTTAAAAATTGAGCCTGAAAGTGAAATGATAAGAGTCTATTTTAAACTAAAAAAAAAAAAAATCACAGTTATGCTATTGCAAAGTTCAGATAACAAAATATGTCAAGACTATTCATTCTAAGCGTTTTTTGCCATTTTGTTATTAGTCCCAGTAGCAATGATAAGTTATAAATGATGCCCTCTGTTGAGAAAATTTAAGCCCAAATTATGCTATACTTTCATTAATGAAATTATAGAAACTTTTATAACTCTCCTTGCCTAGAATCTCAAGGAATTGGAAGAAGGCCTTTAGTTCAAAATGAAGTTGACTGGAATGAAAGGATCATTATTAAAGATGAGAATTATAATGAAAATAGGTGGAAATTTTTAGATAACTGCAAACATGAAAGCTACCTGGGACAGGTGTATGATTTGGAGTGCTCAATCAACTTCAATATCAACATCCATCTCAAATTTTTACTGGGGAGTCCAAGGGCACATATCAATCAAGGTGATGTGAGAGACATATATCTTCCTATTAGATGGTTAATAGAAATGACTTAGCTCAGGGGAAGCTCTTCAAGAGACAAGATGGAAAAGAGGTTGTGGCAGTGGCCATTCCCCATGGGGGTATTGTCTCTCTTTCCTTCTTTGTCTCTCTCTGGCGAAGGCACATGCTCTCTGACAAATAAAAGATAAATAAATTTAAAATAAAAAAGCGGTCACAGAATTGAGAAGCCTGAAGTCATTAAGGGTTACAGGCAGAATGATATTAACCCTGTAAGCCATCAAACCCCTAATTTTCCATGCCATCTCCAAAATTGTTCTTTGGTTAGGAGTAAGAACTACCTATATTCCTTAAAGTTAGCATTTTGAAATATGGAATATATGCACCTTTTTATTATTTTTTTTTGACAAGGTTGTGCTTTTCTTTAAACTAGAGAGATCACTAGGGACATAAAAGGTCTATTTTAGCCCCGAAGGCTGCCCTGCTTTTTTGCTTTATGAGTGTATTTATAGATGTATAATTCATGCCTCTAGGGCTGATATCCAGCAAAAGGGGCTCTCTGCCATCGAAAAAGACAGTGTATTAAAAATTTAATAAAACTCTTCTGAACTGTGAGAATGTTGTAGGTGATAGTGAATGTAGTAGGTCATCTAAAAACCAACCAACAAATAAAAGAAAACAAGATAACCAGCATAAAGTTTCAATGTGGCTCCAACCTTTGCTTCCAACCTTGGAGATATTTGATTGTCAGATGTCACAAAAATACTAAAACAGTGATTCTGAATAGTGAAACTCTGCGAGAAGAGGTCATGCTCCAATTCTTCGAATTTCTGTTATGCTTATTTGGGCTTTTTACCTTATCTATTTCCAATTTCCATTGAAGATAATCATTTTGTTATGAAATGCTATGAAAGGATATATTTGTAACACAAAAATATCCTGAAGCTTCTTATCATGAAATTGTTCTCCATCTACTTTCATTAAAAAAAAAAAGACATGGACAAACATGCCAAGTACCTGAGGAGAAGAAACCAGAAAAACTCAAATGTCTCAAAAGTTTCTACTGAGACCAGAAGTTGGTGTAATGGCTATGTCGCTGGACTCCTATGTAGCCAACTGCAGTTCGAGTCTGGAACCCTCTGGCTTAAACTCACACCAGGTGCATGTGCGTGCGTGCCCAAGATCCCGAGAGGAGAAAGGAGGAGAAGAGAATGCGGCTTGGCCATTCCCCTGGGGGGTGATTTCTCGCTTTCTGTCTGTCTGTGTCTCTCTGTCTTTCTGGAGAACACACACACCCTATAGCAAAAACCTCTCCAGGAAAAAAAAAGAAAAGATGATTTATAATAATTCAAAATGATTTTATTTATTTTTAAATTGACCTTTTATTAAATTGACATTTGATCTTTGACTAGCTTCTTCAACAAGAATAAAAGCTTTTACTACAACTAGATAAAATTAACACCCTATAAAGAAGTTCTTACTTTTAAACCTAAAATATTGTCCGCTATGTGAAACAATCCAAATTCACAAAAACTGTGGTAGAGAGATCACATTCATTGCACTGCTGGTTTGAAACATCTGTTATCTATCGTTCAAGTTGATATTTCTCTAACAGTTTCAGATAATACTAACATCTATAATTAAAATGAAATAAATAACTTTATTAAAAAACTGTATAGTATTTCTTACCGATCTTATGCTTCCTGAAGTGTATGAGGCAGCATTGGTCCACATAAACTCAAGATCAAGGAAAATTCTCACGCTAGAGTTATTAGACACAATGGCAGTACCCACCTGAAACTTTCCTAGGTGAAACTTTAGTTATGAAAATCATCATGTTTCTTCTTAGTAGAAGCTTAAGATCCTTTTAAAGCTTACCTGATACATCCTTGAGAGAGATGGCAACTATCACTAAAAATGGAAAATGACAGAGAGACAAAGGAGAGAAAGAGAGAGGGAGAGAATGTGTATGCCTTCTCTGTGTGTGTGTGTGTGTGTGTGTGTGTGTGTGAATGCTTTCGTCAGTTCTTAGTTCTAGACATCGAAAAGAATCAATATTATACAACAACATTTTGAACACCTGAGATTCCTTATGTCTTTAGTGTTAGAAAATTGTATTTTGTAGCCTGTGGAGATAGTGATAGTATAATCCTGGATAACCAGACTCTACCATAGTCACTTGAGAGTACCTTATTTCCCCTTTGTAGAAGAAAACTAAAACAATGGGCGAATTTTCCGGAATGTTTTCTGAGGAATTAAATAACGATGCAATTATACTGATAACACTTGGAGCTAATACCACTCATTTTCTTCTGGGCATAGGCCTCCCATAGGCTGTAACCAATATTAATATCCCACTGTGGAGCCTGCCAATGCTTTCAAGGCTTTAGAGTTAATGGTAAAGCATTTGGGCAAAGAGGCCAGGCTTTCTTTGGGTAGCGAGGACAATTTAACCTATCCCTTCTACCAACAGGAGAATTTACATTGATCATTGGAAGTCATTGAGCACAAAACATAACGGTGAAAATTCAGCAAATAGACAGAAACGAAATACTTAATATAGACTTTAAATCATATAGGAGAAAATAAAATCAACTTCACAGCCAAAGTAAGCTAAGAAAGGGAGAGCAAATAACATGAACAAGGCACCCACAATATAATAACAGGAAGAAAAGTAAGGCCAAAATAAAATAAATAAATAAATAAATAAATAAATAAATAAAAAACTAGCAGTTTTGGAGAATAAAGAAAGAAACCAAGCCCATAGAGGTAAAATAATTTAAATTAAACAAAAAGCATACCGTATTAGTTTATAGTCAACTTACATCAACAAATTGCCCGCATGTTTTTTGGCATGAAAGAAAAATTTACAAAAGAAAGTTGTGTAAGAATGCTCTTGGACAAATAGAATTGCCACATTCTTGTAACTTGCTTTTTTGTTGTCATTTCTTAAAAACTTTTGAGCAAAATGTCTAATTTTTCCAATATAATAATTTACAACAGAGGATGATACAGGGAGGCAACAACACATACATCCACACCACATAACATGAAAAGAAAAAAAATCTGCACTTGAACAAATTTTTACTTTAGGGGGCTTAGGAGGTCATCAATTTTGAATTTAAAACAATTCCGATTGTTATGATTGAGAAAAAAAATCTTTAAAAAAAAAAGGCCTGTTTACTTTTTATAATTTGCCTTTTAAAAATTTATGAATCTAAAGGGTTTTGAATGAATTCTGCATTGTTAGAGGTTTTCAGATATATATTTAATTAATTTTCGTCTTTTTGACAAATTTTAGGCTTTCTTTAATTTAAGGGGATGGATGACAGCACATAAATTTTAACAATGCTAAAGAAAGGGGGAATATGGGAAGGAGAGATGCAGAGAGGGGAGGGTCGTATCTATGAGTGTACTACACAGGAGATGAAGATGATGGGAGTAAATGTGTAAGTGAGTCGCCATGTCCATGTAAGGGCGGCACGGAGTGATCTAGCTGCATTAGAGCTTCTGGCTGTAAGGAAGGGATGGGCAATATACAAAAACAAATGAGCCTACACATGCCCATCTATGGAAATAAAGAACAGAACTCTAACACTGACAATCTCACACACCCTAAGCTGCAACTTCTTCAACATGCAATTACTCCAAAAGTTATTACAGTTTTATTAAAAATTTTCAAATCAGAAAAACAGTTAAACTTTTTCCTACTAAAAATAGCCAAAATACATAAAATAATAATAATACTAATAATCATGATCAAAAGATTAAAAGCAAAAACAAGGAGACTAGATTTATGCATTCAAGTTGAACAACTTCACCGGCAGCCACACAGCCCCATCTAGAGTTGGTGAGGGAGGGAATTCGAGACCCGCAGAGGTGACTGAAAGGCACTGTGTATAGGCAGCTCATGTGCTGGGCCGTTAATTATTTCCCTATGTAAAAATTATCATGTGAATGACACCATCCATATTCCCGACACCATCCATGTTGCACATGAGTGACAACGAGACCGGGCTAATTTGAAAGATGTGGATGTGGGATTCTGCAGCTGAAGTTGTTCCACATTTAAAGAGGGAGTGGGGAAAAATTGCAGAAAACAATTCATAACTTTTTTTCTCATACTTTTGGAGAAATTCAAATCTAAAGATCTAGCAATTAAAATGAAACACATTGATATATATATATATATATATATAATTAGATATATATAGTACAAAAAGCACTTGATTCCCAAACAAGAAGGGAGAAAAGAACCAAAAAAATTAAAGAAAAAAGTATTTCACACATTTTCAGAGATGAACAACCAGATGCACACGCTGAAAAGGCACAGACAGAGAAGTCAGGGGACACGATTTTTTTTTTTCTTTTTTTTTTCTGGCTTTTTTATTCCCCTTTTTAGTGATGGCCAAAATTAAAAACAAATTTTGCATTTCTTTTAAAACAAATAATTTTCTTTAAAAATATTGCTTTTTTTTCTTTAAAAAAATAAAAAGGGCGTGCAGTCTGGATGTACGTCATAAGTAGACATTTAAAAGATAAAAAAAGTGGCTAAAAAGACAAACGGGTTATGTCTATTATCTTTGAACCATAGGAATATTAATCAAGTTAACACATGCTTAAAGTAAGTTGCATTTAGGGAAAATAGAACAGAACAGCAAGCTAGGGTTAGGAAGAGGTCAACAAGACAAACCAATTTGGGATTGGGAGGAAGGTACTGGGTTTTGTTTCATGCCTTTCCAGCAGGGGTGAAGGCCATCCTAAGGCTTCTTGCCAAAGGGAAGGAAAGTTTGTGCATGGGTGAGTGAATGTGTGTTGGGGGCTGAAGTAGAGCTAGTAAGGGCAGGAATTTAGTTGAAAAGCTGTATGGGTTGATGAGTTCTGCTTTAAGAAACTAGTCCCATATTCATTTATAGCCATAAAAAGAATATTTTCAAGGCATAGAGGGGACATCATTTATGTTTCTCTGTATGAGTATTCTTGAGCTTTGCCAAACTTGCAGGGCACCATGGATGATATATGTATTAATAAAATCAGCCAGATGAATGGAGCAATCGCCAATATTCTTTTAGTAGTGGTGGCAAAACTCCTCTCTACTCCAAAGAGCACGGTATCAGGATATGTAAACTGGAAAATAATCATGAAATGAATATGGTTTATATGAAGTACTGGGGAAAACTATGCCAGTCTTCTGGAGACCAATGTGGGAAACACATTTTTCTATTCAATCTACATTGAGAAAGGCAGAAAGGAGTGTTCATGTACGCATGTGTACATGTCTGTGCGCGTATGTGTGTGTGCGCGCATGCTCATGCACGCATTGAGAGGAAGTTACTATAACGTGGGGAAGGGGGTTTAGAAATGGCCTCCGCCTCTACTGGAAGAGATCACTGGAGTCATATTCAATATAATATCCCTGTGAGAACGTTAATGTTCAACCAAGGACTGGGAAACCTGGTAGGCCAACCACAAAGGCAAGACACTCAAGCGCCTATTCTAACGTCCAATTTCAACCACATAAAAATGTCTTTGGGGTGACTTTGACAAATAGAATAAATTTTGAGGATAAATCCAACTTTTGCCCTCTACAGGACGCCCCTTTTATTATTGCATTTTAAAATAATTATAGTAATGTGTCCCCATGGGTCAGTCCGTACCAAGATTTTTAGTCTCTGGTTTAACAATGTTAATCATTATTCTGGGAACTTCACAAAGGGCAGCTGGAAATTCTTAGGAAGAGGAAAAAGAATCCAATAATACAGGAAAAGAAAAACCCATTTTGCCATGTAGTTGATTTTTTTTTGACTAATTATAGTTTCAGCATTGAATTTTATTGTAGAAAATTCAATAAAAGCTCATAGGATCTCAGAAGACATCAAATGATTTCTGTAGAACAAAGTTCGCTTCAATAACATTCATATGGACTTTTGTTTCGTAAGCAATTTTTAAAACTAGGAAACATATCTAGTCGAAGTATGAGACTTAAAGATACATCCAAGCATACATATTCCTGATAATAAAAGGTGTTTTGAGAAAGATATATCAGCAATTTGGGCCCCCTAGAGTTTACACTGAGTAATTTACCTATTTCACAATTGCCTGTTTTAAAATTTTATAAGTAGGACACCGCTTACATTCTGGAAACCACTGGTTTAAATGATTGAACATATCAAAATTTAAGGTTATCATTTTGCAAATAAAATGTCTATTTTTAAACCCATGGAAGCCATAGTTTTAAATGAAGCCAACACAGCCTAAATATATACAGTGAATGTACATTTGTACACTACAAGTCTACCAGTAGTTCAGATAGACACAACTTGTTTTGTCTCTAATGTGAGATACAAAATCACATCACTAGCAACTTATAAACATGTTACAATTTCATGTTAATCTTTCATTAGCTATCTACACTATTTTTATGATCAGTTTTCTGCATGGTTCTATATCTATGCTTCTATTGGCTGTTAAAAATGCCTTGGGGTTATGTTTGCCCCAAGAAGAAATAACACAATAATTTGATTAGAAACTGCATATTTCAAAGCAACCATTTAAAAATCTCACCATTTCCTAATAGCCCTGTCTAAATGTAAAATTAAACATCTAAAAACATCAGATGTACTAAAATGAAATTATGCTGATCAGAATTCATCTTGGGGAGTTCACTTGTTTCAAAGACATGAGTTTCTAACTGCTTAGAGTTGAGCTTGAGAAGCCCAGAAATATATTCCAATAATTCAAGTTGCAAACGCACTTCTCTGGGAGTTCTGCATGCTTAGAGGACATTGTCTTCAGTGTGATAGGTGAGATCCAAGAGAAAGGCCCAAATGAATCACTTTGCATTATATTAAGCATTTTAAATTCCTCAGGGAAAATATTGGAGAGAGGAAAAAAGAGTGAGACATCTCAGGGTGGTCAAGGTTAGTGCAACACTGGGGAAAAACTTTTTAAAAATTGTAAACAGGGGGACAAGCAGATAGTGTAATGGTTATGTCATTGAACTCTCACATAGTCAACCATGTTTTGAGTCCTGGACCAGGTGGCTTAAAACTCATACCCAACGCATAAGCATGCATGTCCCATATCCTGAGAGGAGAATGGAGGAGAACGGATTGCGGCATAGCTATCCTTCCTGGGGGGTGTTTTCTTGCTTTCTGTCTGTCTCTCCGACAATTGCACACATCCTACAATAGCAAAACTCTCTTTAAAAAAAAAAAGTAAACAGGAAAGGCTGAGAAAGGAGGTGAAAGAACAAGTTCCTAATGAGGATTTTTGCATCAGATAAATGAAGTAAATCCCTATAGCTGTTCCTCCTGTGGTATACATAAACAACACATTTTTTCTTTTTTAGGGTTTTGTCATAGGGCACATGCACTCACCAGAAATGAGAGAGACAGAAAGATACTGAGAGAAGGAAAGTGAAAAATCACCCCTCAGGGGTATGCTACAATCTCCTCTATTCTCCTCTCGGGATTTTGGGAACCCATGCACACTTGCCCGGTGTGATTTTTTAAGTTGCTGGTCTGGGACTAGGACCATGATTGGCCACATGGGAGTCCAGTTCCTTCTCTTCTATACCAACTGCTGTATTTTCTACAATAAAACAAAACAAAACAAAACAAAACACCAAAAAAAAAAAAACATTTTAATTGATTGCAGTTTTATGTGTCCATGGGATGAAGTGAGGCATTCTTCTGGGAGAATCACTGGGTCAGCTATGAGTCACAGTTTGACTTAAAATGATAATAGAGGAGCCAGCAGGTGGCATGGTAGTTAAAGAGCTTGAGTCCTACATGGTTGACAGAGGTTCGAGTCCTGGACTAGGCAGCTTGCTTTCTCACTCTCTCTTTCAGTCTTTCTCTGGTAAACACATGTTTCCTATACCAAATTTAAAAACAAATAATAATAATTAAATAAAAAATAATTCTTAAAGATTTTAAAAAGTTTAAATAGAGACTGTGCATGAATTTGGGATCCTGGAGATCTGAGGGTAGCTCTTGTCTCTGTGTAAAACCATCTTACACCTCCTTCTCCAGATATAAGTGGTGCTCAGAGGAAAAATGAAGGGGCTGATTTCATACATGTTATTTTCTAAATAAAAAAGCATAATAACTTGTTTTAGTGGTGAGCAAAAATACTGCAAGTAAAAAGTTCATGTGCTATCTGCCCGAAAACTCAGTTTCCATATCCAATTAGAGATAAATTCAGAGAGAAAAAAACTAAACTTTCAAGATGGAAGTCAGTCTTGGACATCATTAAATCTAGCATCTAGAACTCTATTTCTGTATTAATAATCTGCTTACAGATGCTCAAGTTCCTTATATAAAATAGAGCAATTAATATTTCATAAGATAAAGCATTTTTTTTCAAAATAAAAGTGACTAAGAATAGATAAAATATTCTAAAAGGTAAAATTATGTATTAAAAGTGGGTAAGATGGGAACCAGTGGGTAGTGTAGTGGTTAAAGGCATTTGACTCCCACATGGCCAACCACGGTTAAAATCCTGAACCTAGTGGCTTCCTTTCTCACTTTTCTATTCTCCCTGATCAAACTGAAAATAATAACAATGAAGTTAAAATTTTAAAAAAATTATTCTTTAAAAAAAAATGGGGGAACCAACAGCGTAATGGCTGTGTCGCTGGACTCCCATGTAGTCGACCATGGTTTGCGTCCTGGACCCGGTGGCTTAAAACTCATGCCAGGCACATGTGTGTGTGTGCCCAAGATCCCAAGAGGAGAATGGAGGAGAAAGGATTGCGGCATGACCATCTTCCCTGAGGGATGATTTCTCACTTTCTGTCTCTATGTCTCTCTGTCTGTCTGGCAAGCGCACATGCCCTATAGCGAAAACCTCTCAAAAAAAAGGGTAAGATGGGACCAGCAGATAGTATAATGGTTACATTGTTGGACTCACATATAGTTCACTGTGGTTCAAGTCCCAGACCCAGCAGCTTAAAATTCACACTGGGTGCATGTACATGCCTGCCCAAAATCCCAAGAAGAGAATGGAGGAGAAGAGAGTGTGGTGCAGCTATAGCCCTGGAAAGTGATTTCCCACTTTCTGTCTCTCTTTGTCTCTTGGGCAAGTACATGTGCCCCGCGGCAAAATTCTCTCTATATATAAAAACAAAATGAAACAGAACAAAAATAAAATGCATAAGGTGGTAGAATGCTTAGATCTGGCAAGACCTTAAATGAATGGCTTTTTTCCCCTTATATTCTCATAAGCTTTAACTTGTGCCTGTGCTTCTAGCCCACGATCTCCATTTTTGTTTTTTTTTGTGACCCTACTATACTCTAAAGATTTCTACTAACTGAACACTCGATTGTTCTTAATTTACTTTCTTCTCAACTAGATCCCAAACAACTTTAGGACAAAGGCAGTGCCTTATTTACTTTTACTTTCCTACCAACAATATAATATACTTGTTTCTCAAGATTCACAAGGGGGCTGGTTTCCGGGCCCACAGGGGACTCTAAAATTAGCTCATGGTCCTTATATAAAGTGGTGTCATATTTAAACATAAACTATGTAATCATCCTGTATCCTTTAAATCATCTCTAGATTATTTAGAATACTTAGTACAATGTAAATGCCATGTAAACCATTGTGAATGTGTATTGTTTGAGGAATACTGATAAGGGAAAAAACAGTCATACACTTTCTTTGCAGAAGCAACCGATTTTTCTTTCTCTTCCTGTTCCATTTTCTTAATATATTTTCATGTGTGGTTGATTAAATTTATAGATGTAGAATCTACAGATACAACGAGTCAATTGTACCAATAATTAATCAGATGTTTATCAAATACACTAATGGATGAGCAAATGAATTAACATGTTTAACTGCTTACCTTTTAATCCCCACACTAGCCTATAGCTTCCATAAAGTCTTTAAAATCATGCATTGCTACAAGGGCTCACCTCAGACCTGAAACCTAACATACAGGATAGAGGCTTTAAATTCCAGACTTAGTTCCACTGCCTAGTAGCTTGTTAGGACACTGAACAAATCAGTTCATATCTCTCTGAGTTTGTTTCCGCATATGTAATATGGAGATAATAATGTCTAGTTAATTAACGTACCTCACAGGGTATGTATGCCTGACTAATGACATTTTGAAGGGGAAAGTGCTTATAAACTCTAAACACCTTTTTGAATGTTTGTTACTATTATCTTTAAAAGCTCTTAGCTGTCAAATGAGACTTTTATATTTAAGAGAAGAGCTTGAGTCCTAAACAATTGAGGTCCATGGTACTCCAAATATGGTCCTTAGAGTATCTATTTCACTATCAAGTAGGAATAACCCCAGTTCAGGCCAGCAGGTGGCATAGTGTCTAAGGTGGTAGACACCCACATGACTAACTGCGATTCAAGTCCTGGACCTGGTGACTTGAAAATCTTGGCAGGTGTATATGTATGAGCCCAAAATCCCAAGGAGAGAATAGAAGGGAAGGGATTGTGCCATGCCCATTTCCCCTAGGAGGTGATTTCTCACTTTCCCTCTCTCTGTCTCTCACTGGTGAGCACACATGTCCTATGGTAAAAAATAAACAAACAAAACCCAGTTCAAAACTGTTGTTCAGGCCCCCAACTTTGTGGTACAGTCTGAACTGTAGTGTTAGAATCCACGTGGCCGAATGAGAATGCAGATTCCCAGGCTGACTTGAAAGCATGCCAGGTATATGCCTGGGTGCTTGAGATCCTGGACCAGGAGGAGGACCAGGTGAGGGGGAATGCAGCAGGATGAGATCCTGTCAAGGGCACTTTTCTCTCAGACTCTCTCTCCCTTTTATGGTCTATCATGAACAAAATGAACTAAAAAAAAAGAAAGAAAGCAGAAACAAATCCTTATTTTTTTTTTTTCCCAGAGAGGTTTTGTTATAGGGCATGTGTATTCGCCAGGAAGACACAGAGAGAGACAGAAAGCGAGAACTCACTCCCCTCCTCTCCCCAGGGAGGATGGCCACACCGCAATCCCTTCTCCTCTGTTCCCTTGGAATCTTGGGCATACACGCACATGTGCCCAGCGTGAGTTTAAGCCACCAGGTCCAGGACTCAAACTGCAGTCGACTACATGGGAGTTCAGCAACATAGCCATTACACCAGCTGCTGGTCTCAAAACAAATCCTTACTCAATCATTATTACTACTTTTTTCCAACCCCTATCTTCATTCCCTCCAATTAGACCTGAAGTTTGAATATTGCATTTTTTAATGGTGGTTGAGTTTTTGTTATTTCTACATGTTATTTTATAGTTACTTTATTTCATTCTTCTTGTGGGTTTGAGTTTATCTCTGAAGAGATTTGAAGAGGGAGGTGGGCATCTGCACTCTATCAGACTAAGGCATGAGATAAGTCACATGCCTCCCCCCACAACCCTGGGAGCCCCCCTTTCCTCATTATAAAATCATAGAGACTTTCATCCTTTCCAAATCATGAATTTGTGGGTGTCACCTATAAAATTACTTTGGAAACTACAAAATATTTAATAAATGTAAAATGTTATTGGTTATAGTTTAAGAGTTCAGCATTCCTTGGTGCTATTGAAGGGATCAAAGAGTATGTCATAAAAGGGGGAAAAAATCTTTTAAATCCTGTGGAAACACATATCTCAACAGACTTTAGAATTGTGGGGTAAAATGAGGACATGAGGGACTCAATGGTCCAGGTAATATTTCAGCTCCTTTCTCCCAAAGGTGTTAACACTGGTTAAGAGACACAAAAGAGAAAACCCATTTAAGAAATTTCTAAAAATTAATATTCTTTTCATTTTGTTTTAATGCTAATTAGGTATTAGTGTAAGTAAGCCTTTCTTCATCCAGGGTATTATAAGTTCCTTGATGCACAGGCTGGATCTTTATGCTTATTTTGTGTTTTTAAATCTGTCTGGCATAGAGCAGGCTACAGCATAGGTTTTCAATTCATATTTGTTGAGTTGAACCACAAAAATAGAACAACAATTTGCAGCAGCAGTTGGGATCTGTTTATGAAGGGGGCTCAAAAACGATCCCTACTGGCACTAATTTCTTTAATCAAGAGGGAATTTCTGCATTTAGTGAAACAAAGAGAAAAAAATAAATAGCATTAAGAGATGTGGATTTAGCAATTGTTCCCCAGTTCTATCCTTATGTGTTGAATTTAGGGCTTATATATGCACAAAGTTCATTACTTAAAAATTGTTCAGCTCTTGTTAAAGGTAATAAAGGTAATAAAATATTTATTTTATCAACATAAAGTCACCTGGGTGCCAGTCATAAAGAAATTAAGGTTCTGTTTAAAACAATTTCTTCTTTTTGTCTAAATAGCCTGATTCTCACCATTCTCTTTTTCCTATCCTGGCCCCTTGTCTCACCATTTCTCAGGTTTGGCTATTTGCAGCCTTAGTTTTCTGAGTGATATGACCCAGTCCCTAGGCTGTACATGCCATCTATTTGATGATGACACCCAGTGTAAGCCTCCTCTCTGAATTCCAAGTTACCTTCATCCATTTGCCTACTGAGTATCTCTACTTTGAATATAAGAGGCACTTTGAATTTAACCCCCTCCAAAATTGCACTTCTCTTAGGATATCCCATCTCTTTGGTTTGATTCTGTGTGCAGGCTTCAAATTAGTTATCAGGTAATTATTGCTTCAACTTATCTCCACACATCAAGTGGCCTGTGGATTCTACCCTGACAACAAGCTCCTCACATCTCTCTCTTTTTCTTCAGTGTCACTGCCCATACCCTAGAGTAAGCCAGCATTAACCCTTGCCTAGCCTTTGCAATAACCTCTCAATTGATCTCCACAGTTTTACTTTTGACTCCCTGAAATTCATTCTTCATATCGAAGCTAAATATATCTTTAGAAAGTATACATCATCAAACTGGGCTGCCCCTCTAGTGTAGTAGTTAAACACTGTGCAAGGAAAGCTTGACCCTGCATGGCCAACCAGGGTTCAAGTCTCAGTACAGGTGGCTTGAAAAATACGCCAGGTGTACACATATACCCAGAATCATGACAGGATAGAGAATTGGAGAAAAAAGGATTGCAGTATGATCAGGCCCTGTTGGGAGGAGTTTTCTCTTTCTCTCTGTTGTGTGCATGCTCACATGCGTCCTCTGGCATAAGAAAAAATATACATCAAACTAAAAATATCTGCACAGGAAGAGAAACAGCCAACAAAATGAAAAGGCAATGCACAGATTAGGGGAAAAAATTGTAAAACATGCCTGAAAAGGGGTTAATATCCAAATTTTATAAATAATGCATACAATTCAATAGCAAGAAAACATAAGCCCAGAAAAAAAATTGGCAAAGGACATAAATAGATATTCCCCTGAAGAATATATTACAAAGGCTAACAGATATATAAAAAGATGTTCAACATCATTAATTATAAAGGAAATGCCCAATCAAAACCACTCCACCTCTTAGGGCAGCTATCAACAAAAAGAAAAAAACAAGTATTGGTAATGATGTGGGAAAAAAGGGAACTCTTGTAAACCATTAGTGGGAAAGCAGATTAGTGAAGCCATTGTGGAAAACAGTATGGAGTCTCCTAAATAAATTAAAAATAGAATTACTATGTGATGCAGCAATCCCTATTCTGGGTATTTGCCCTCAGGCCATGGAATCACCAACTTGTAAAGATATCTCTAATCCCACATTTATTACAGAATTATTTACAATAGCAAAACTATGGAAGCAACCAAAATGTCTGTTAAGGAAATGAGTATTTGTGTGTTTGTATTTATGTAGATATAGATATAGATATGTATATTTCAGTTTTAAAAAAGGAGATCCTGAGTGAGCAGGTGCAGTGTTGTTTAAGGCACTGGATCCCACATGGCTGACTGTGGTTTGAATCCCTGACTTGGTGGGTTGAAAAACATGCCATATGAGTGTGTGAGTCTGCCTAAAAATCCTGAGAGGAGAATGGAGAAGAGATTGTAGTGTGGCCATCCCCTTTTGGGGATAATTTCTCACTTTCTCTCTTTCTGTCTCTATCTTTCTCTGTCTCTGGAAAGCACAGATGCCCTGTAGCAAAAATATTAAGGAAAGAGAGAGAGAGAGAGAGAGCCTACCATTTTTCCGTCGATGAATAAAACTAGAAGACATTATATTATTATACTAAATGAACATAAAATAAGCCAGACACAGGAGAAAAATATTGTACAATCTCATTTATATGTGGAATCTTTAAAAAAAAAAGTCAAATATACAGAGAGAGAGAGAATACTGGCTGTGGGGGTAGGGAGATAAAGGAGGATAAGAAGGTCAGAAGATACAAACTAACAGATATGTAAGATGACTAAATCTAGGGACGAAATGGGCAACATAAGGACTCAAGTTAATAATAGTATTCAGGATTTTTGCTAAGGGAGTAGATTATAGTAGCTCTTGCCACAGAGGAGAAAATGGTTAACTTTGTGAGATGATATGTTAATTTATTTCACTATAGGAAGTATTTTACTATACTCATACATATGTATCTCATAACATCGTGCTGGATATCTTAAATATAGATAATAAAATATATTTATAAATCCAGCCTCACTTGACCAGCATATGCGATTACTGAGGCACTGAACCAGTCCTTATATAAAAAGTATAAAATATAAATCAGATCAAGTCACTTTCCCTCTTAAAATTCTTAAGGCTTTCACCAAATCAAAATTCTGTACTTTGACCCACAAGTTAAGTTCCCTGGATTTACTAGCTGCTTAGTACTTCTGTCTCAGATCTTGTGACTTCCCCTGATGGGGAAAGTTTCTGTCTCTGGCCAAATTCTCTAACTTCTCTTCAAGAAACACTCCTTTCCTTGCTCTTTTGCCAAGCAATTTCTTTCTGGTGAGTCAAGTCTCTTCTACAATTTCACTCCTTAAAAGCCCTTCTACAACCCCTCTCATAAAGTAGCAGCCTGTTCACTAACTGAACATCTTTCCTAATGATCCTCTGCAGAGTATTTACTTGCTAACTCTTGCCCATTCACTTATGTTTAGTTCTCCTTCACTCCACAGGAGTCTTTAGAGCAGTACTGGCCACATAGTAGTAACTCAGGAAATCACTGCTGAGAGAAGGAATGATGCATCAAATAGTTGAAAATATCTTCCAAAGGGGCGAAACTCTACGATTTTTTCTTGTAGATCTCCAGAAGGCTAGTATAGTGTTTTGCCCAAACAAGGTGCTGGGTAAATGTTCTGTAAACTCATTACTAAAACATCACATTCTCTATTCTATTTTATTTTCTTTTACTTTCTCTAAAGCAGATGGGATTTACCTAAGTTCTAGTTAGCAGTTCCAATGCAAATTAGACCTTCCATCTACAGCTGGCTTTAAAAAACCCTTCCAAAAATATGTCACTATCTAACTTGTTTTCACTTTCATAAACTGGTGCTGGAATATGTTTTTAAAAACCCAGGCTTGGGGCTAGCAGGTGGAGAGGAGGTTGGGGCAGCTCAATCTCACATGGCTGACTGCATCCTGGACCTAACAGATTGAAACTCACGCTGAATGTGTGTGTGTGCATGCCCAAAATCCTGAGAGGAAAATGGAGAAGGGATTGCGGCATGGCATTTTTCCTCTGTGTCACTCTGTCTCTGTCTCTCTCCAGCGAGTGCCAGTGGGAAAATAAAAAGAATAATTAAAAAAAAAAACAGGCTAAAAAGGCTTTCCTTTGCAGTGGTATAGGTTAAAGGTAAAATAAACAGAGCACTTATTTATATTAATTTGCTTTAGAGTGCATGCACATGATAAAGAGAGACAGAGGCAAAGTTAGAAAGCACCCCTCCCCAGGGGGTATAGCCTAGCCAAACTGCAATCCCTTCTTCCTTCTTCTCTGGGAATTTTGGGCACACACACACACACACACACACACACACACACACACACAGGCACCCAATATGTTTTTCAAGCTGCCAGGTCTAGGACTCAAACTGCACAAGTTGTCATGTGGGACCCAGCTTCCTTAACCATCACACTGTTGGATGTCCCAGATGACAGGGTATTTATATCTAGAGCTACCAGACACTGATGATTGTCTTTGGGCAGTAGGAATGGACCAAGCAAATCATTAATGAGAGAATGATGATCAGGGTGAAAATAGACTCAGTTATCTTCACCTGCTGTGACTCTGTAGCCACTAATGGTAGCTCTGAGCAGCAGTGGGACCTTTATCCTGAACTGGAACTATGACACTTTATTATTGTTTTTACAAAGTTTTAAATTATTCAAGATTTATTTTCCTTCTGTTTTATACTATCCAGAACTCACCTACTCTGTCATCATGACCAGAATTTTGACAGTGTTTTGGAGGGCTAGCATTTCTTTGATTGGGAGTAGCTAGACATTCCAACATTCTGTTCCTTTATTTTTGTAGAGCCCCGAAATTCTCTAAGTTGTCCATGAGAGACAGCAGCACTTGACAACATGTTACAATAAAGCATATCATATCTTGAAAACATCTGCTTTTACTTTAAAAATCTATCTTCATCGCAAGAAGTGTACAATGTTTATAAAATCAATACCACCAAGATGTTTCATAGTTAATGGAAATTAGTATTACACAAACAAGATGAAAAGCTTTTCCAAGACTAATACATTTGTCATCAAGATGATGTACCATGACTGTATGGTTTTGACTGTGTCTAACCTAAGCTTCATGCAGCTGGCTTACAAGAGAGGAGGCTATAGTGATGTCTAGGTCGGCAAGAAACCCAGATTATAGAATAAAATTATCTTTAATTTTTGAAAACTAAGCTACTGCAGATTAGAGGGGAATTTATGAAAAATTTCCTAGCAAAAGCTCAATGAATATGGGTCTCCATATGAGTAAAGATACATGCTTAAGGATAAATGCATGTGATCAAATGGGTGACATGATGATTTCTTTGCAAATATGAAGAAAGCAAAGAAAACGTAAGTGATAATCCTATATAAATTATAATTAGATACTTAAAACACTAATTAACCAGAAGCCTACTTCTGGAAGATGTTCCAAAGAAGTATTGAGAATTTACTCTTTGTCAGACATTGTGTTAAGTGTTTTAGATATTTTATTTTGCATAATCATTGCAATGACATCTTACATATTATAAAACTTGGGCTTAAAGAAACTAAATATTTTGCCCAAAGTGATACATGTAGGAAGTTCAAAAGCCAAGATTATACCTACTTCAATATGTTTTATATTAAGCCACAATGCCACCCTTAACTAATTTTTTAAATTTTTATTATTTATTTATTTATTTGTTGAGAGGTTTTCGCTATAGGGTGCGTGCGCTCGCCAGACAGAGAGAGACATAGAGACAGAAAGCAAGAAATCACTCCCCAGA
>NW_006160041.1:4771321-4778849 GCF_000334495.1 Tupaia belangeri chinensis | reverse complement strand
GTCCAGGATGCGACCTGCGGTCGACTACGTGGGAGTCCAGCGACACAGCCATTACGCTGACTGCCGGTTCCCCCCAATTTTTTTTTTAAATGTTTACTTCACAGAGGTACAGGGAACAAATGAATTAATCTTCAGGCACAAAAAGAACTTCCATAGGAGATTCTAGGATCTCTACAAATGTAGTACACATTCATGACTTTAGGAATAATCACATAGGGAGAGTTGATATTCAGAAGGACTTTGAAGACACAGTTTTGCACAAGGTATAGTGAGTACAGTGACCTTTGCTAGTGGCTGCAGGGGCAGGAAGACAGGCAGTGCCTGGGTATCTGCATTTTAAAAAGTTCCCCAAGGAATCATGTACAATCAGGTTTGGAACACTGCTGTGAATGTCTTGATTATGTTTGTTTTCTTTACCTGGAAGGTTGTAGATAGGCCTTCGTCAGTGGTGATGCAAAAGGAAAACTGAACTTTTAGTCACAGCTGGATTAAAGTCCTGGCTGTGATTCAACTTCTATAGCCTTGGATAAGCAATATTTTTTGCTTAAAAAATGGAGATAAATTTCAGTTGGTGTTGAATCAATCAAAGGAGTTTTTTTTTTTTTTTTGAGAAATTTTTGCTATAGGGAATGTGCATTCACCAGAAAGAAAGAAAGAGACAGAGAGACAGAAAATGAGAAATAATCCCCCAGGGGAGATGGCCATGCTGCAATCCCTTCTCCTTCATTCTCCTCTCGGGATTTTAGTCATGCACACACATGTGCTTGGCATGAGATTCAAGACTCCAGGTCTGGGACTCAAGCCATAGTTGGCCATGTAGGAGTCTAGTGACATAATTATTATACCATCTACTGGTCCCCAAAGGAGATATTACATATATAAATTTTTTTCTAAAAAAAAAAATATATATATATATACATCCATGCTTCCAGAAAGGTCACAAAATTATCTTACTAGAACATCAAAAGTTATTCAACAGTTTCTAACAGATGGATCTTAGAATAATTTGAATGATTTCAGATATTCTATCTATTCTAGAAGCAACATGGTAGAAAGTTCAATTGTCTCACAAGTACCTATTAAAATAGTCTAAAAATTTGGCTCATTGCTATTTTCTTAAGTCGTTAAATTTACAAGTGCTCTTTGAATATATCTGTACTTTATCATTTTTCTCCATACCACAAACTAATCCATCATTAACTCTACACAAGTTTGAAAAAAAAGTCCATATATCAATTGTCGGAGGAAAGCATCATATTTTTCTTTTTTTCATTCCCTATTATTTTATTCTACAGCTGAACCCTGTTTTAAAAAGTTTATGGGAGGTCATTGTCTGGCACTAGCCACCTGGACTAGGCTCCGGTAGACCAGGGGAAACCAGAAAGGAGTCCCTTGTGCTAAGTGCCACATAATCATAATGAGCTCTGAAATGGGTCAGTTCTCCTTAACACAAGAGATTTGACTCTATCAGTGGTCTTATTTTCTCTCTCTCTCTGTCTCTCATAGAAGAAAGAAAGACATTTAAAAGGAAAAACAAAGCAAAGAAATTCACAACACATTATCAGAAGGGGCCCAGTTGACTTAAATCAGCATGATAAGGAAGTCTCTACACAGTACAAGGAAAGTAGTTCAGAAATGACCAATCCATTCCCCCCCATACTTCTGCTTTCTTTAGCCCTTTTCTGACTACAAAAACCTCCTTTCCTCAGTGTATCACATTGCATTTTATAGAATGAAATGTTGCCTAGTTCTAGGACTGCAAATAAAGCCAATCGATCTTTAAACTTGTTGTAATTTTGTCTCTTTACAACCCCAAAGTGTTAGGCTCCACTAATCATTCTAAAAGGGCTAAGAAAAATAGCTTTCTGTTTTGTACCTGTTGAAGATACTAGTGCAGTTTCAAGAAGGTCAGAATTACTTCCCTACTGTGTCCTGTCAGAACTACGAAGCCCAAAATGTCTATCAATAATAGCACAGTGTTAGGATAGGATAAGATACCAGTATGACTGAAGATTAGTTTTACAAAGTGAGAAGGAGTTATAGGCAGCTTTGAAAACAGAAGCACGAGACCATCTGGTCACTATGATATCTTCTAGGCCAGGCACAGTCATCTTTATTCAGTGTGTGCTCTAGTACTATTTCTGTATGGTAGCAATGAACAGAGTCTGACACATTTTTCTTGTGTTGTTTTAGATAAATACATGTGAATTCATTTTTAAGAGTTCATACTAAATATGATGACCATAAGAGGTGTCCATTCAAAAAAAAAAAAGATCTGGGAAACATTAAAGGTTATAGTTTTAATGATTAAATTAAGAAAGTCAGCATGGAGGAACTCTGAAATCCATCTTAAAATTTGTATCTTTATGCATAAGTTTAGTGTGCCCGTGTGCAGTTTATTCTGTCAGACTGTTTGCTCATTAATTTATTTATATTTTTAATTTAAATAATGTTTCTTTTTTTAAGAGAGATTTTAGCTATAGGGTGCATGTGCTTGTTGGAGAGACAGAGAGAGTGTGAGAAATTACCCCTGCCAGGGAGATGGCCACACCACAATCCCTTCTCCAGTCTGCTCTTGGAATTTTTGGCATGCATGCACACGTGTCCAGGGTGAGTTTCATGCTTGCCAGGTCCCAGACCCGAACCATGGTCAAAAGGTGTATGTATGTATGTATGTGTATATATATATATATATACACACACACACACACACACACAAACATACATATATTTGTCGTTACAAAATCATGTGACCTAGAGCTTGGTTTGCTTGGGTTTCTCTTGTTATTAAGAAAAAGGAAAAAGCTGATTTAAAAATTTTATTTATGATTAAATATGTTAGCCCTCATGTAAGCAACTCATAAGAATTGTCCTTATTTATCTTAGACTTCTAGCCAGAAGTTTTTGATGGGGGAGGTCATTACTACTCTCTCACTTTAAAGGACAAATATATATATATATATAGGATAAATATAAATAAGTGTTGAAAAATCAAAAGCATCCTTCAATATACCCTGTGGAACTGGCTGATGAGGACATATCAAGACAGAAAGATGCTGCTTGCAGAGCTTAAGTGTTGGAAAATGTCTATGCATTTTAACTTCTAAACAGTCTTCAGAGGTATTTTAAAGCATTTGATTAACCCACAGTCCCCAAAACTTCTTTTTTTGGTTTAGACAGAAAGAATCCAAAAGGAAGGATTTAACTATGTGGAAGTCTCTAGAGGAAAACTCTCTCTGATATTTTTACAGAAAGTGACATCAAAGAACTATTAGTAGGGAAAAGAATAACTTTGTAAGCAGCAGTGTTCACTATTTGTGGCCCAGAGGAGAAACCTATGAAGGAAGAAGAGATGGGGATATCGGTTCAATATGTTTCCAGAGAAACCAGGGAGATAAGTAAAATTGGATGCTGCTGGGTCTTTTCCCCCCAGGTTATACATCCTACTAACAAGCAAAGCTTCTAGAAAGTAAGCTCTCCTGACCTTACTGAAAAGACACATTACGAAGCAAGGCACAGAAGAAATATTTCTTATTGGTCATGTAACCTCAAATAAGTGACTTAAATTCTCTATGCCTCTTTTTAGTGTCTGTAAAATATAAAGGCTGTATAAAATGATTTTCGAAAGAACCGGTAAGGAAGGTAAGCACTATGGCTAATGGAAGTCAAAACTGCCCTGAAATCGGTATTATAATTTCTTGAATATTTCCAATGAGCTGTAGTTATTGTTTCTCTAGCACTATATAGTCACATTAATGCAAGCTTATCTTTCATATTGCCTTTAGTTTTAACAAATTCAAAATCAATTGCATAAGCACCTTATCCTTGGTGAGTCCTGAGAGGGGGTGACACTTTCTGTTTCTTGCAGTGAGAGGGCCAAATCCTGGAACTATGTCGTATCCCAGCAAGATTACCTTGGCTACATGGGATACTAAGCTGAGAAACTGAGTCTGGGTATCCAAGGATGAGGATTTGAATGTTTATTCTTCACTGTGCAGATACTCACTGTGAGGACCCCACATGGAAAACAGTTAGCAATAGAACTATGTACCCAAGGAGGACAACATGGAAGTTTGAGTCAGGATGTCTTTTTTAGGTGATATATAAACAATGGTACATTTCCAATCTCAGAGTTCTGGCTTTTAGAGGAAAGTGTTGGGTACAACAAACTTTGCAATAGCAATTGCTACCCCTCTGTCTTACATACTGTGCTGGTGTTCAGATGTATGAGGAGCCCTTGATCCTAGGTGTTCGGAGATGAGTACCGTTCCCCATCCGTACTGAGTCTGCACATGGCTCTTCCTCTGTTGGAAAACTTATTCTGATAGTAGCCAAACAAAAGAAATCTACAATGAGTACCATTACCCATCCATACTGTGAGTCTGCACATGGCTCTTCCTCTGTTGGAAAACTTATTCTGATAGTAGCCAAACAAAAGAAATCTACACAGATTTTGAAAATGAGTTCAGAATCACTATAGTTAGCTTTGTGTCATGTAAGCTGGTTTTATCTGTTCATAAGAATTGTGACTGGAACTTTCTCATAAACCAGGCTTGATGGTAGAAGGATAGCATTTTCTAATTGAAGAAGGACTCTTGGTTTTAATAACTTTAAATTACATTTAATGTCAGTTGGCAAGAGTTTCAGTGAGAACCATTCTGGCCCAACCTTCTTGTCTTGAACATGGAACTGATGTCTACAAGAAAGTCACTGAGAAGGTAAAGAGTAAAAACAACAGCTGTAAATCCTATAAATCACTTAGCATCTTCTTTGCCATAGAGTTAGTTGATTCCAGTTCACAAACCCATCTCTATAAATTCTTTGGACTGTCAGTCTCATCCAACTGAACTCTGTTTTTGAGAATAACTTTGCATTTGTTCTGTTTTTCTCTATAAAATATCAGAAAGAAACTGTACCAGAAAGCATTCCACCCTAATGATGCAGAGTTATGGGAACTTGGAAACAAACTACCAAAGACCAAGTTCGATTAAAATTTACTGTGTATAATAGTTTGCAATCCTATCCAAAGATAAGCCAGGGTATTCTATCCATGCCAAGATTTAAATTGCTTCTTCCCAACAGTAGCCAAGTCTGATACTGTGATGTTTCCCTATTGTCACTGTCAAATTTCTTGTGTGACTATCATGATTATCAACTAAAAAAACCCATGTGCTCCATGCAGAAATGTGATGTAGTGTTCATATTCTAACTACCCATGCTTATACCAAATCCCAAACCACCTTTATTTAAAAAGAAAAATATAAACCTCAGGGCAATGGCCACAATAATTATGTTGACTCTCACAAATTTCATTCATTCAATCCAGCAATTGTGTCATCTGGAATGTAGCTATTCAATTTTCCCTATAGGCTATAATCTACTCCTTGGAAGGAAAGACTGCCAAAAAGGGGCTTCCCATGTGCAAAGTTAGCCATAAATCCTAAAACACAGACCTATCTAAAGAATATGTAAAGAGAAATCAAAATAAAATATTTAGATATTGATTTTTTTTCAAAAGTTAAAAATACGACTCAGAGAGTAATGCTCATTTATATCCTCACACATTATTATTTTTAAATTAATTAATATAATTTTTAAACATTTTTAGTTTTTTGCCATAGGGTATGTGCACTTGCTAGAGAGACAGTGAGAGGGAAAGTAAGAAATCATCCCCCGACAGGGGGTGGTCACAGCTCAATACTGTTCCTCCTTTCTCTTCTGGGACTTTGGGTGTGTATTCACATGTGCTGTCCTAAGTTTTAAGCTGCCAGTTATAGGACTCAAACCATGGTCAGTCATGTGGGAGTCCAGTACCTTAACCACTATGTCACTTTCTGGCCCTTCCTAATATATGTATTATTAAAAGGGAAGGAATTATAGTGCAAATGACACAGAAAGTAGCTTTAAAAAGTCTGGTGAGTGGCAACTACATGGGGGAGGTTCTGAAGACTGTTCTAATTTCCTACGTTTTCCATTTTTTTAATTGGCAAATAAAACTTGTAGTACATATTTATTGTGCACAACATAATCTTTTGAAGTATGTAGGCATTGTAAATAGCTCAATCTAGTTCATTGATATAGGCATTATTGCATTTTTTTGTTGTGAGAACACTTGTAGTCTAACGTCTTAGTGATTTTTCAAAACACTAACATTGTTATTTACTATATTCATCATGTTGTAAAATAGATCTCTTGAAAGTAGTCATCTTATTTTCTAAATGAAACAGACCAAGGCAGGGAGTAAAATAAATACCTCATGATCTCACTTATGTGGACTCTGAGAAGTAGAGGGTAGAATGATGGTTACTAGGGACTGGGTTAGTGGATTGGGAAGATGTTGGGCAAAGGATACAAAATTTCAGTTAGACCTGGTTTGTATTTTGTTATCATGGGCATGGAACCAAAAGCAAACAATATATAGTTGAATAGTTGATGCAAGAACTGGAAAGGTTAAGAAAACTGGGCCCTTCAGAAGAAACAGATGAGACATCTTATCGCATGTATTCTATGTACATTTCACAGTCATCACAGAAGTGTTTGGAACTTTCTTATCGAATGAGAGGAAGGTGGCAAGATACATGTAAGAAAATGAAGAGAATGAGCTCTGGGAGGAAAGGAAACATTTGTCAGTGGAGTTTGTTTTTCCATTATGGTACTTTAAATCTCAGTAGTAAGAAGTGTTGGAGTTCTATGTTTTTGTTGTTATAATTGTAAAGGGCAAAGACTGTTTTATTAATATTATTGGTGTATGCGGGACAGCTCTGTTCATCTACCAACTCTCTGGATTGCCAGTCTGTCTATTATAGTGTTTCTTATACAATTAAACTTTTGTAACAAATTACCTGGGAATATGCATGTACTATTAGGTTGTCAGAAAAGTCATGACACATTTTTTTTTATGTTTTTCTGTGTAAAATATGTCATGACTTTCCCAACAACCCAATATAATGCATATGTTCTTTTATGTATATTTTCTTTGAAGAGCAGCCAGAGATGTTTTCCTCTGCTTGTTTAGACACAAGAGGTTATCACCTTGCAGATCTATGTTAGAATGTTTGCTCCAGACTGCAAAGAGTTTGGACACATAGGTTAGTTTTATACCAAAAGTCCAATTAAATAATATTGTTCTGCATTTGCAGAATTATTAAATTTATCTGTATACCTGAGTCACCAATCTAAACTTTTAAATTAAAAAAAAATCGGTGAGTCTGTCAATTTAGAATTTAAAATTTTTGATCCGTTGTTACTTTGAGGGTGATGTGCCAATAAATTGATAAAGTAAATACAATATGATTTAAGAAGGACTTTGGGGAAGACCATATAGAAGCTGCTTTAAGTACTTCCTCAATGTTTTGGCTTATTCATTTTTCATTAGCATATAACAATTTTATATAATTGTGGGAGTCCAATGTGATTTTTCAGTACAAGGATACAATGTGCAATGATTAAATCAGAGTCTACCCATCATCTCAACTCTCCTGATGTTTTGTGATAACAAAGCCTATGATGAAGACTGCAAACTCTTTCC
>NW_006160041.1:4769254-4771290 GCF_000334495.1 Tupaia belangeri chinensis | reverse complement strand
AATGTTCATATAAGTAACCTTTTTAATAAATTCAGAAGATTCTGTCTCTGGACCCAAAGCTCAATCTTTAAGAGGACTGCCTTACAAAAGTAAGGCAAGAAGTGAGTAGCTGTAAAAATGCCTTGTAAACTCTGGAGTTATATATAGTTATGAGACAACTGTACAATGAAAGCAACAAAAGGATTAATTCTCATTACTACTATTACCAATATTGTAGTTTGGCTCACTTAAATTTTATGCATTCTTTTACTATCTCTAGTTATCTGAGTTAATATAAAAGGCTGTTATTAAGAATTGAGTCTAAAATTTGCCTTCAATATAAAACATATTCTATTCTAATATAATGTGACTGGAGATTGTTAAGTTTGATATTCATCAGCACCGGTAAAATGAACCCAAGTTCAGGTGCAAATCTGAAAGAGCTGGATGTTAATTAATGTGATCCAAACGACTTATCATTTCAGGTTTGCTTCTATGAGGAAAGATGTGTTATAGCTGTACGCTAATAGAAAAGCCTATTAGTTCCATGGATTCCAATTTCCTTTATCTATAATAGTCACTAAATGGTAGGTTTCTTCTAAGCTTAATATTTTTTCATTGTTTGTCTTTATGTTTAGAGAATTGGCATCAAACCATAAAATTAGAGAGCCAGAGTTAGTGGATGAATTTAATATATTTTAATCAAATAGCCTCATTTGTAATTTTTAATCTAGGAAAACAAATCATATATAACACACACATATATATTATTTATGTACTTGTTTGTGTTCTAAAAAGACCATACATTCAACATAACATAAAAAAGGCTGGTGAAATACCTGCCAATAGTGGTAAATAACTGAAATAACTGTAAATAACTGACGATAAGTACATATGTGAAATATATATGTGAAATAAATATATATGTAAAAGTAAATAACTGAAAATAAATATATATGTAAAAAGTAAATAGCTAAAAATAAATATATATGTGAATATATATATATGTATATATTCAAGCCCCACAATAATTCTGTGATCAATAGGGAAGCATAATTTACATTTTGAACTGAAGTTCCTTTACCTCAAGACTCTTGACATTTTAAATCAGAAAATTCTAAGTTGTGGGAGCTGGTCTGTCACTTTAGGATGCTTAGCAGCATCACTGGCCTCTACCCATTAGATGCCATGAGCATCTTCCCAGTGTGACCATCAAAAATATCTCTAGACATTGCCATATATCCCCTGCAGGTAAAAATCATCCTCCATTTAGAATCACTGTTTTAAAGCTAAAGAAACTACACTGCAGAGAACTTAAGGCACTCACTGTCATGAGACACTAAATCATAGAGCCAGGGCTAGCCTCATGTCTGTGATGGCTAGTTCTCCCTTCTTGCCAAGATCCACATGCACTTTAGGAGACACTGCATGCTGTGTTTCCTTTAGTGTTTCTGTTGAACCATAAATATCATTAACATAGGTAATATTATAACGTTAGTAGCAGGCAAAAAATAAAATATATACAAGTGTATGTTAAATTCTAAAGTACTATGAAATTTTCACATAAGCATGTGTGTGCAAATCCACCCTGCAATAAACACCTGGGGGAGACCATAGAAAGCATCAAAAACCAAGAACCAAGTAAGCTGCAAACTAGAATGTGGGCTTGCTGCTGACTTCCAGTCCCCAACTGCAGAACTGATCTTAAATAGTAAAGTGCTTAATGCAATCTGGCTGTGGCTGGCATCTTTCCAAAACACTCTATTAGCTATTGCAGTAGAATGTTGCCAGCAGCCAAATTATCAGTTTTTAGTCTCTAGTGCACAGCAGATACAAACAGAGAGAGCTCATCCTAGCTGTTTCTAAGAGCTAAGGAGCCACACCTGACTAAAATAGCTTCATCCTCCAGACATATTAAGTGAAGCAGGAAAATCCCCATGCTTGGTAAGATAAAAATAAAATGATACACAGTGCCGAGGCCCACAGAAACACAGTCTCTCAGAAAACCATAGCTATGTTCTGAGTTGTCATAATGAAGAGTTCCCCTAGAAGCAGGA
>NW_006160041.1:4757395-4769063 GCF_000334495.1 Tupaia belangeri chinensis | reverse complement strand
AACACACAGGACTATCCATTTGCCTTCATCTAACCAGAAATGCTTTCCTGCCTCAATGTGTGAAACACCACAGCGTGACTCAGTTCTGTGTTGACCTTCTTGTAACTGACCAGTTCCCATGAGAAAATAGTCATTCATCAGCTCTTGAGTAACTCAACGAGATTATGCAAAAGAGAAAAAGGCAGTGGCAATGGGCCTGCAATTCTATTACACTTCAGAGAAAGCATCATTTCTTGTCTCTTTGAACAAAATGACTTAGCTGGTGATAAAACAAACATTTTGTTCTTAAAATGCTCTCAGCACCTCCAATTTCCTACAGAATCTAGGCATTTCTCTTATTTTGCTTTTCCTCATGATTCCCTGGTGGTCTTTAATGGGAATGTTAACCCTCAAAGACTTCATATCAACATTTTCCTGAAATGCAATGGAACCTCTTAAGAGTTTATCTGTCAACTTAATACTTATGTCATCTGAAAAAAAATAAGCTTGTTCAACCTCTTTCCTATTCCATCAATCAATGTGAAAGAAAATAAGAAGACTGAAAGCAGATGGTATATGGCTATTCACGATTCCTTGCACTGACTAACACAGAAGGCTCACAGAGTTGTCCAAATACTTTACTAAACAAATTTCTTGTCAAGGAGTAAACAATCAGGAGGTAGTAAATAGAACACGTAGTTGAGTCCATTAAGGCCAGATGAAGAGGCTACTATGCCTATCTCTGCCTTTCCTCCAACTCTGTTTGAAAAGTGGACAATTTTTGGCCCAGCAGCAGGGGCATGTGCTGGAAAGATGCTATTCATAGACAGGGACCACATGGGAGGCCCACATATAATTCTTGGTCCAACCTAAGAGGCTGAGCTGTTGGTATGTACCTATAATTCCAGCACGTTCCAAGTCTGAGGCTAGAGAATCATGGCATAGCAAGACTTTGTCTTGAAACAAACAAAAAACTAGACAAGTTTTCTTCCTTTGCAATATAGGTGAACCTGTACCATTATATTTAGTAAGCCAAGACTTCTGTTCCCTTTGCCTGTTCAGGGCACATTAGATAAAGGTTTAGGAGGTATCTCTGTTCAGTCAGTTGTCCTTAACTTCTAGGCTTTATAACAGGCTACAACCTCCTGTACCATCTGTGTTGTTGTAGAAGAAAGACAGTCATATATCGAGCCCTTCTGTCTTATTTTCAGTTCCTCTATCACATACAGCCACACATTTTGGAGTTTACTAAGTATGCTCCCAGAAGAAAAGGCAACATGAAAGAAAAAAAGGATTTTTCTCATTATCCAGAGCAAAGGGAACATGATGCCCAAGCCCAATTCTTAGGCTTGAAATCAACTCTATAGCCAGAGAAGGATCCTACAGAGGCACAAAGCGTTTTTTTGTTTTGTTTTGTTTTGTTGTTTTTTTTTTTTAACCTTCTCAAAGCAAAGAAAACTATTCTAGATTCCAAGTTTATTCTTTGCAAGGTTATTTATTTATTTATTTATTTATTTATTTATTTATTTTGAGAAGTTTTTGCTATAGGGCGTGTGTGCTCGCCAGAAAGACAGAGAGAAACAGAGAGACAAGAAAGCAAGAAATCACCCCCATGGGGGTGGCCACACTGTAATCCTTTCTCCTCCATTCTCCTCTCGGGATCTTGGGCACTCATGCACACACATCTGGCATGAGTTTAAGCCACCGGGTCCAGACTTGAACCACGGTTGACTACATGGGAGTCCAGCGACATAGCCATTACGCTAACTGCTGACCCCCTATGCAAGCTTATTGAAGAGTCTCAAGGGCTAGCCTGTGGCATGATGGTTAAGGTGGCTAGATCTCACATGGCCGACCTCACAGTCAAGCCCTGGACCTGATAGCTTGTAAAAACATGCTGGGTGCATGTGTGCACAAAATTCCCAAATGATGGAGAGATGGAGAGGGGATTACTGGAGGAGAAAGGATTGTGACACGACCTTTCCCCTTAGGGGGTATTTCCTACTTCCATTCTCTCTTTCTCTGTTAACCTCCAATGAGGACATGTACCCTCTGACAAGATTAAAAAACTATTACAAAGTTATAACAAGATATTATAGTTATAATGTTCCTCACAATTTCATTCATTCTAAAATTATGCAACTTCTATGCAACAAGTCATACCAAAGGCAAAGGGACAATCATTTGTGTGGTAAGGCTAGCCTTCTCCATCCTCCTATGCCAAGCCATTGTGAAGGAAGCAGCCATGATGCTCAACACATTTTTACAGCGTGAATGAATCTCATCACTAGTCTTTCAAATACCCCAGTGTGTTACAGACAGATAAACAAGCCTTGCTTGGAAGAAGTGCCTGAATTTGAAGCTGCTGAGCATATCTTCTCTATTCAGAGCGTGTTGAGTGAAGCAGTGCATTGTAATGAAATACAGTAAGCGGTGCTGTGGATATGCTGGCACCTTCATATTAATAAAAAAGAAAGAAGTCATTGGATTCTGTGGCTACGGTAGGCTGGGTGTGTAGATGATGCTGTTACCATACATAATTCAGTTCTATTTTATGAAAAGACACTCACTAGCAATCTTGTTCAATGGAGAAACATCAGAAAAATCTATTATTCCTCAGAACTAAATACTATATATATATATATATATATAATACGCACACACACACACACACACACAGAAATATGTGGTAGCACATATATTGATCATGGTGTGGTGGTGTGGGTATTAAAACAATTCGTTTATAACTAATTCAGGCTACTACTATTGACCTTGAAGGAGACTGGCTTCTGACTACATAAAATGTACTATGTCACTTAGCAAATCTAAATGGTAATCAGCAGTAATGTTATAAAATGAAATTGGCAGCAGAAGTGATAGACTTTTATAAGCAGAGAGTGACCATGCATGGGCAATGACAGATAGAAGAAAACCTGCCGTCCCCAATTGATAGGATATATTAGTTCCAGTTCTGAACGGGGATGCTGTTAACAATCCAAAACACAACTGAAAAAACACCTGTGGGAGGAGGGTCAGGCATTCTGCAATATATTTCTTGTTTGGAAAAAAAAATTATATTTCCTGTTGTTATCATCATCATCATCATCATTTTTTTTTTTTTTGAGAGAAAGAGAAACATTTTTTGCTATAGGGCACATGCACTTGCCTGATAGACAGGGAGGGACAGAGTGATAGAAAGCAAGAAATCACCCTCCGGGGGGGAGAGTGGGATGGCCATGCCATAATCCTTTCTCCTCCATCCTCCTCTTGGGGTTTTGGGTGTGCATGCACACATGCCCAGCGTGAGTTTTATGCCACTGGGTCTGGGACTAGAACTGTGGTCAACTACGCGGGAGTCCAGCAAGGTAACCATTAGGTCATCTGTTGGTTCTATTATCACTATTATTAATATGCAGTCTTAGTAACAAATATCTTGTATTACATCTGTAGAATCACAAACTCAAATTTTCATTGGAGGATAAGTATTAATAAATTAGGGCATGTAATAGCCATTTCCTTTAAGATCATTAATCACACTGAAAAATGATGAGCAACTTGAAAATTGCATATTCAGCAACTTAACTGATAATGGCTATCATGGCAAGGGTGGTTGGAAAGAAGAAAGGATGTATTTCCTCTAAAGCATGGAACATATAAATTATAAGTAGATTAATATCTGGTCTCTTCCTTATCACCATCAATTCTCATCTCTAGTATAACAATGAGGAAACATCTAATTTTTTTATTTTAAATGTTGTGTGACTAACTTACAGATAGGCTCTGCAAGATGTAAAAAATTGTTTAAAATTTAAGTTTAGTCTTTCACAACTCATGCTGTATGTGCTTAAAGAAATAATGTGCAATGATACACTAAACTGTGAATTATGATCTAAGACTTTGAGAACATGGAGATGCCTTTAAAGACTTTTCTAGTCAAAGACAGGCATTCCTATTATCTTCTTATTTGTTGGTAGGAATTAGTGTATTAAAAAATTAAAAAAAAAAAAAGAAAGAAAGACATGGGTCCAGCAGGTGGTATGGTGGTTAAAGCAATGGATTCTCATATGGCCGAACATAGTTCACATCCCAGACCTGGTGGCTTGAAACTCACTCTGGTCACATATGTGTGTGTGCCCAAAATCCCAGGAGAGTAGAGAAGAGATTGTGTCGTGGTGTTCCCCCCAGGGGGTGATTTCTTACTTTCCCTCTCCCTCTCTCTCTCTAGTGACCACAAGTGCCCTATGGCAAAAACCTAAAAAAAAAAAAAAGAAAAAGAAGTAAAAAATCTCTGAGGAAGGTAAACGTTTATCTGTATGTCTGTGTAATCCTGTGTATATATATTATGTATAATCATACTGAATTCATATACACATACACACACACACATGCAGATTTTATGGTCAGATTCCCAGGGTGGCAGACATTTGCTGGAAAATCCATTATTCCAATATAGAGTTTTTTTTTCATATCAAAAGAATCATCTGTGAAAGTTACTGATTCATGCTTTAATACAAGTATATGAAGATAACAATATTTATTTGAAAAAATATGGGTTGTTAATAGTTATAGTTATATTTTCCAGGAACAGCAGGATAGAAACAAAAAGTCAGTCACAGACTGTCCTATATAACATCAAAAACTATCTACCAGGTAAGTCAGTTTGGGGCAAAATAGCAAAGCAACACACTTTTGGATGTATTGAACTTTAGCGATAACAATTTACTTATTTAATGAAAAAAAAATAAAGCAAAGAAGTTTTCTAACTTTTCAGTACTATCTATCAAGTTGGCATTGTCTTCCACAGGGCTGGGGATGAACAAAAGATGGTGAAGATTAATCTTTGTGCATCACTTTAAAATGTGGCCTTTCAAGGCCAGCAGGTAGTTGAGGCACCAGACTCCCACATGGCAGACCACAGTTCAAGTCCCAAACCTGGCAGCTTGCTTTCTCACTCTCCTTTTCTCTGACTGTCTTTCTCTTGTCAAAATTGAAGAATAATGATAATAAATAAAATTAAAGATAAATAAATCTTTAAGCAATAAATAAATGAAATGTGGCCTTTCTTCAATCAGCAAGATCCCATTAGGTCTAACATGGCTACTAATTAACTTCATTGAGGCACTACTTCTGGAATGTTCTTAAATAAAATTAGAACTACAGTGAAGAAAGATGTCAGTATTAATGGCTACTGATAGGGTAAGCACCCATTTAGCAAGTTCAGTAATAATCAATCAGCACTCACGCAATGTATGACCTAAAGGGAGTTCACAAGTAATTTGAAAATTGCAACTGCTGTAAAAAAATATAATTAAGAATTCTTTTGCTAATTGATATAATAAAAGAAGTTATGGAATGGCACTTGTCAGTGAGTACAGAACAAAACACATGAAGTCCTGATAAGGAAGGTCTTCAAACTGACTTTGAAAGTGGCAAGTGAAAAATGAAATCAGATTTTTAATGGCTCAAATATAAATGTTTGTCCTTTAGTCGTACTGCCTAGCCTTTCTAAAACATAGGTTATAGGATGAGTGATAACTTAAATATGTTATGTGATTTCCATTGTGATCTTTTAGATTACACACAGATGTTGCCAAATAGCAACATTTTTAGGAGGAGAAAGTAAATCTTTAAAAATCCATTATATGTAAATTGAAATATATACTTTATGTGTGATGATACAATTTTATGAATTTGATGAATGACCTCTGAGAGAACTCTCAGAAAACAAAGTAGAAATAAAAATGTCTCAGCAGGCTTTCTCATCTCTTAAATGTAAGTGTGGAAATCACTACTAATCCCGATATTTAGAAGTGGTTGATTCTATCTTTAAACAACCCTGGTGTTTGAAAAGATCTGCTTCAGCTATCACACTTGGACCATTTGTTTTACCAGCTGTTTCTAAAAATACGTTCATGATGGAAACCTTTTCTCTCTCCTCCAAAATTGCTTTGGTTAAGGGTTTGTTCTCTCCTTTCACAAGGGAAAGGTAAAGATATGGAAAACAACATCTGCTGAAAGTTCTCACAGCTTCAGGGATGGACTACAGTCATAAGACTCCTGGGGTGGGGAGGGAAATGGAGAAAGGAACAACCAAAAAACTCCAATAAACTGAATGACTGAGAAGACTGCTGCATTATTTTGGATTAAAGGTAGTCAGATCTTTTAATTTGTTAATACAATCTTTGCAGCCTTGGTGACAGATGTTCTCTACATGAAAGAGAGTCTCAATTAATCTACAGCTGGCTTGTTGATTTTCTGGACATTCTATCAAGGGAGCGAGGGAAGAGGAAGAAGGAGATAGAGAAGAATATAAAGTTTTTAATTACTTGTTTACAACATCCTTTCATCTGTTTATTTCATCTAACAAGCAGATGTACAGATGAGGGATGGTCAGTCATTGAGGATGCACAGAGCACCCAGAAACTGAGCTAAAGAATTAATCATATTCCCAAGTGTCTGTTGAAAGCCACTTTACATCCCATCTGTGTTGCTGGTTTCCAAGCACAGATTTTAAACTTTCTGGTAATGGGTCATTTACAGCAACATGGCAACACCTTGTGCCCAGGGTTGCTATAGGACCACCTGGTGTATCCATGGACCATTTGTCAGTTGATGAACAGAAGTGACCTTAAGGAACCAATGTGCACTTGGCCATATAGAGCCCTACCTATCGTTATCAAAGTCATCTTTGAATTCTTTGAGCAGTCTTTCTGGCAAGGCCTTACATCATAATTCAACTCATGGAAAAAAGGATTCACATTTTACTTTGAATTACTGATTTGGAAGAGCTCCTTTATCTAAATACTCACAAGATTTCCCTTGGGCCTCCTGACACAGTCTTTAACATTTTATAAATAATGCATTTCTTGTTTCTAATTATTATTGTAATATACAGACATTTTAGAGTATGAACAATGAAGTAAAAATTACCCATTGGCCATCATCTAGAGATAATCACTATCAAGCCTGTCATAGATAACGTATCCCTGTACCAGATTCGGGACACCAAACATCTTATTTCTAATAAATTTGTCATGATTCCTTATTATTCTAAAGCAAGTATAGTATTTTTAATATTTAGATAATAAATTTAATAAAACAGAAGGTTACTGGTATAGATTACCCAAGAGACAGAAAAAAAAGAGAAGATGAGAACTGCAGATAGATACAAATTCAGCAATTACCTTTGGTAGAGATTACATCTCTTATTTTAGCTGGGGATTACAGTATGAGTTACCTTCTAAAAGTTCATGATAAATTCATTTATAAGATAACTATGTATAGATTTCAAGAATAGTTTTCAACAACATAAACACGTACTTTGATTTCCCTGAAGTTTTTGAAGTCCCCTCATATTTGACCTTCTCTCGACACAAAGATGGATCCTGTTAACTCAAATGCAGGTTGATTTAGCTCTCTAGAGTATCCCTGTCTACTTTGCTGTAAGACTTAAGATGAGGGGAAAAAAGTCTAGATTTAACAGACACTTATTTTTATAAGGATACATTATTTTCCCACATAGTTCTCAGAAGTTTCTATTTTTCTTTAGGTATATTTATGCTTATAACTAATTTTGGCATTCTAAACATATTTACCCTAGATTTTAAGAAAATCTCCTTTTCTATTCTGTGCTTTTTAATCTCTCAGAAAGATTCAAAATTTATCTTAACACTTACCAAGTGATCGATGCTTAGGATAGTAAATTCCTGGGAGCTCAATGGACTAAATGGCTTGATTTTAAGATCATCTAATTCATACCAAAATTTTAGATTTAGAAAAAAAGATCTTCAGTCTTCAAAATTTACTAAATCTAGTACAGCAACATACAGAGTATTTTATTTTGTTTTTTAAACTTTTTATACATTAAGCACTCTATATTTTATAGCATTCAGAATGAATTTTCCCAGCATGAATACACTATTAGGCCAGTTAAAGATATTATCATGCACATTATCAACAGAAAATTTTCCATTTTTCTGTTTCTTCAATGTCTTGCTTCTTTCTTTTCCCCCTTGATTCTCTTATTTTAAACATCCTATTTTCTCAATTGGGGATATTTATTTGTTTTCACAGACTAAGTAAAATTCAATGAAAAAAACTGTGGGGAAATAGTAAGCCAACTTTTAGTTTGCTTATTAAATTGCTATAAATAGTAACACCACATTGCTTTTGTAAAAGGCATTGACATTAAACGTCAAAAACACAGCCTACCATGCCAGAATACAAGGCAGTTCTATCAGTTTAATTTTGAGGGGACTCACTATATTGTTCTTGCTTTCCTCACTTCACTGTGGTTCATTGGCAGCTTTGGCATAACCTGGTACTCATTTTTGGATCTGAACTTGGGAACGAGTCCTCCGGTGGGCCTAATAATCTGCCCTCTGTAGGAAGGTCAGACAGTGAATCACTACAGTACCTCCTTGTAGAGTCTGTACCACAAGTGACTTAGCCCCCACTAATTGCTTTGCCATTTGTCTATAACCCATAGTGTTTCCATAAAATACAAAGTTGTAAATTTGATCCATAATGAGTCAATAATATCCTCTCTTGTGTGGTAACTGCAACCAATAGAAGGAAGATAATTTTTTCACACATACTCTGAACTCTCTGTTGGTTGCTATCTGCGTTTAGAATAAAAAAATCTTTGTGATTCCTCCTTTTTCTTTTTTAACTTGATACACAGTATCAGTAAAATGACATGGATTATGGATTTAGGACTCCTGGGATTTAATTACAACTTTAATAGAAACTAGCTCAGTGACCTTAAACAAATCAATTTACATTGTAGGCTTCAGTTTTGCCACCTAAACCAAAACCACTACAATGAACTCCAAAACTCTTCAAGTTGACAGTTTTAAAGTTATGTAAACTTTGAGATTATAATCATTGCTTTCTTTTTTATTTTTGAGAGAGAGATTTTTGTTATAGGGCATGTGTGCTTGCCAAAGAGACAGAGAGACAGAAAGTGAGAAATCACCTGCTAGAGGGGATGGCCAAACCACCATCCCTTCTCCTCCATTCTCCTCTCAGGATTTGGGGCATGCATGCACACTCACCCGGCATGAGTTTTAAGCCTCCAGGTCTGGAACTGAACTGCGGTCAATTACACCACAGACCTGGGATGTAACTATTATGCCATCTCCTGGTCTCAGAGATTATAACCAAATAATTAAAAAAGGATACTAAAAAGATTCAGATTCATGGGAGTTTGGAAGAGAAATTGCTATGCTTCATTTGATATTGTCACCGAGTGATTCCCTTAACAAGAAATTTTACTGAGAACATACCCTTCCAACTTTATGAAGGGGTTATATGCAAAACAAATCTTTCAAATAGGATGAAAAAAGACCACAATAGTGTGTGTCTTATTGTTCTGCCTTGTCTGACCTTCATAGGATCTCTTTTTATTTATTTAAAAATTTTTTTAGGTTTTGGCCATAGGGTTAGTATGTTTGCCAGAGAGAGTTAGAGACAGTGAGAGGGAAAGTAAGAAATCCCTCTCCCCACCCAGGGGATGTGGTCATGCCATGATACCTTCTCCTCCATTCTCCTCTCAAGATTTTGGGCTTGCAGGCACATGAACCCGGCATGATTTTCAAGCCTTTGAGCCTGGGGCTCAAACCACGGTTAGTCATGTGTGAGTCCACTGTGCCACTTGCCGGTCCCTATTTTAAAGGTTTTTTTAAGCATTTAACTTGAATTTTGTAGAAGCAGTGTGTGTCCTCTCCAGGTCATTGGGGTTCCTGCTAAAGCAAATTGCATTAAACGTGGTCGACTTCATCTGTTCATGTTACACATCTGGCTCCTGGAAATAGAGCTTGCCCCCTTGCTCTGTAGGAAAAAGTACTAATGACTAAACGTAAATAAACAAACACACAAGGAAACCAACCACATTGTAACATGTGAGGTTATTGTAAGTATAACGTGAGGAAAAGCAGTTTTGTTCTGTTAGGTCCTTCTCAGGGCATCAATAGTACTTAGTTGATCCTGGTTTACCTCTTGTTTTCTCCAGTCTCTGATCTTAGAGGTTTATTAAAACACTCATTCCAAATTTGTTTATTTTAAAAGCTAACCCTTACATCTCCTGCTCCAGAGCCTCTCCTATTGGCTAGATCTTTCTTGCCTCCTTGCCTGGTCTCTTCATTTTCATTTTCGCTTTCTTTGTAGTTCAGAACCTCACAACTCCAGGCTCAACACCACACCAGGGGGCCTTGCTAATGCAGACGGCTCATGATGTTATTATTAAATATTCCGGTTCCCAAAAAATTAATCTTACGCCCCCTCTGGGGCTGGGATACATTAGAATCTGGCTTTACATAGTTTTACCTAGTGTTCAGGAGTCTTTTATATTTCGTCTCCATAGAATTCTAATATTAGAGATGCTAAAGAGACTAGGTATTAATTTCTAAAATAAAATCCTTAAGTAACAAATGCCATTTTCACAGCAATACTAAACATGGCTTTGAACCTGTATTTTTCTAGCCTGCTCCTCTCTAATCTGCTGCCAGGTGGTAGGGCATATTATTCACCTCAGGACATAGGATGCTCCCTCCTGCACCACACTGTATAATCCATTACCTCCACCATGCAGAGGGCTAAGATACAAATAAATGCTTTTGCTCACAATGCAGAAAAGAGGTCTATATATATAGTTCCCCCTCAACTTTGTCCTTCCCATTCATTGCCTGTGTCACCAAGAATGTTTTTCTTACTTTCCCCACAAAACTTATAAAGCTACAAATCAGGGCACAAAGAAAGAAGTTCTCAGCAGGTTGCAAATATCATATCTCAGTCATTTAGACATTTGTCAGCTCAATAACCCACAGCCAAGTTTTGAGAAAGACTTACTGGTATGGAACACAGTACGGGGGCTGGAGTTCAAGGAACTTAACTGCCAATGAGGTTTGAAAGTAGGGGAGAACAGCCCACACCCCAGCAGAGGCAGGGAGTTCAAAAGACAGATTTGCAAAACGAAGGGCAAGACATCAATCTCATAGAAAACAGTGCAGTGTATAAGCTGGATAGTGATGACGCCATTTTTTTTTTTTTTAAATCATGTTCATGACTGAGATAATGGCATATTTTTTAAAATGACGGGAAATGCTTTTAAAGATTTTTTCTACCAATACAGTACATATACTCACTGAAGAGAAAGACAGAGAGAAGCAAAAAGAGGGAAAGGGAGAAATCAACCCCCAGATGGGAGATGGCCACACTGCAATTACCTCTCCCCCATACTCTCCTCTAGATTTTGGGCATGCATGCACATGTGCCTAGGGTGTTTTTCAAGGCATTGGGTCTGGGACTCTAACCATGGAATTAGTCATGTGGAATCCAGTGCCTCAACCAACTGGCCACCTGCTGGCCCCCAAAAGAGGAGGTTTTATTATTTTATTATACTTTATATGACCTCATATGCTTAGTGGAGAATTCAAAAAAATGTTTGTTAGAATTGACAACAAAATGGGCAAGAAGTTCTCATGTAGTATTAAAAAAAGACCATAGGTCAGCAGGTGGCATGGTGGTTAAGTAGAAGTCTACATAGCCGATTGCAGTTCTAATCCCCACACAAGGCATGTGTATAAGCATACCCAAAATCCCAAGATGAGAACAGAGGAGAAGGGGCTGTGGTGTGGTCATCCCCCCTGGGGGGTGATTTCTAGCTTTCTTTCTCTCTGTCTCTCTGGCA
>NW_006160041.1:4755534-4757289 GCF_000334495.1 Tupaia belangeri chinensis | reverse complement strand
AATTCCAAAAAAAAAAGGGCAGTTTAAAAGCTGGATAGTGATGACCCCAATTTTTTTTTTTTTTAAATCATGTTCATGACTGAGATAATGGCATATTTTTTAAAATGACGGGAAATGCTTTTAAAGATTTTTTCTACCAATACAGTACATATACTCACTGAAGAGAAAGACAGAGAGAAGCAAAAAGAGGGAAAGGGAGAAATCAACCCCCAGATGGGAGATGGCCACACTGCAATTACCTCTCCCCCATACTCTCCTCTAGATTTTGGGCATGCATGCACATGTGCCCAGGGTGTTTTTCAAGGCATTGGGTCTGGGACTCTAACCATGGAATTAGTCATGTGGAATCCAGTGCCTCAACCAACTGGCCACCTGCTGGCCCCCAAAAGAGGAGGTTTTATTATTTTATTATACTTTATATGACCTCATATGCTTAGTGGAGAATTCAAAAAAATGTTTGTTAGAATTGACAACAAAATGGGCAAGAAGTTCTCATGTAGTATTAAAAAAAGACCATAGGTCAGCAGGTGGCATGGTGGTTAAGTAGAAGTCTACATAGCCGATTGCAGTTCTAATCCCCACACAAGGCATGTGTATAAGCATACCCAAAATCCCAAGATGAGAACAGAGGAGAAGGGATTGTGGTATAGTCATTCCCCTCAGTGAGTGATTTCTCACTTTCCCTCTCTGTCTCTCTCTGGCAAGTGCATGAGCCCTATGGCAAAACAAACAAAAAACAAAATAAAACAAAACAAAATACTAACCTAACTGATTTTTTTAGATTGCGGTAATCAAACTATGCCCTGCACGCCAAATCTAGCTGAATGTCTGCCTTCATAAACTTTCATTAAAATACATCTATACTCACTAATTTATATATTTTCTATGATTGCTTTTATGCTATTACAGCAGGAGAACTAAATGGTTCTGGCAGGAACCATGAGACCCTTGAGGTCTAAAATAGTTACTCTCTGGCCTTTGACAGAAACAAAGTTTGCCAACTTTTGCTCTGGGTGGTTGATCTGACAAATCTGAACACTTGGCAATACAATATTGCCAACTTTCAATATCTTTTAGTTAAAAGGGTGTCTTTGCTTTAAGGCTAAAATGGAATTACAACTCAGAGAAAGAAGATACTTAAGCATTTTTCAACTATGAGTTTTCCAGTTTTAGGATCTGTCTTAAGGAGAGGTCAAGACTAATGCAATTTGTAATGAGAACTTCAGATGCTTAGGTGGGCTATATTTTCCTTAAAGAAAAAGATTCTGTAAAAAGAAAACATATTTTAAAGGAATTCTTTCTTATTAAATTGTGAATTATGGTTCTTTATTACTCTTTTTAAGATTATTTTAATTCATAGAAAATTCAAAGTCCCAAACAGTTTGTTGTTTTGATTTTTGGATAGTTTTAGATACATAATGCAAGAATGTGAAAAAAGGGCAATTAAACAAATACATATGATTTTAAATTGTCAAGGACACATAGGTGTCAGAAAGAACCTATCAAAGAAATATATCTTTTCAGTATATTTTCACTTATTATATTCTGTTTTTTTTTTATGTTAGCTGTAACATCTAAAACACTGTGTTCCAAGAAACATACTCATTCCGAAATAAATAAAATGCAGCATTTTACCAAATCTCTTAGTAACATCCTCTCTTCTTAGGATCCCAGAATAGGTTAACACTGACTATTGTCTGAGGTATGTCTTAGGATAACAATAAATGAGCTAGAAAGCCACAGTGCACAAATTAT
>NW_006160041.1:4736045-4755413 GCF_000334495.1 Tupaia belangeri chinensis | reverse complement strand
AAACAACCTAACAAAGAAATATTTTTTTTCAGTTTTTTTTCACTTATTATATTCTTTTTTTTTTTTATGTTAGCTGTAACATCTAAAACACTGTGTTCCAAGAAACATACTCATTCCGAAATAAATAAAATGCAGCATTTTACCAAATCTCTTAGTAACATCCTCTCTTCTTAGGATCCCAGAATAGGTTAACACTGACTATTGTCTGAGGTATGTCTTAGGATAACAATAAATGAGCTAGAAAGCCACAGTGCACAAATTATTATGTAGTTCCCATAAAGGAAAACTAATCTCAAATAAGTATTGGTATTTTTGTCTTGTACTGGAACCATTCCACTTTCTAGGAAACTGGGGTAACTCATTTTATCCATAGCTCTTTGAATAAATCATACTGAACAATTTTATCACCCTTATCAGTCGAGATTCTCACTGACTATGAACATGCAAAAATGAACTCATTTAACAAATAGTCCCTGACCACTTAATATACCCAATACACAAACTTCCTTTCATTGTTATCAAGGAGGCACGTAGTTATTTTATATGTGTGTGGTATTGGAAAGTAAGCACTATATAAGAGACAGAATAGCATTGCTACCAGTGTGTAGGTTCTGGTGTCAACTGGATTGGGCTCAAAATCCATTGCTCTTACTTTTTGGCTGTATGACTTTGACATTGTTTATCTCCGCTGTACATCAGTTTATTTATCTTTAAAATGGAGATGATAATAGTAGAGCCTTGCAGCATTGCTCTGAATTAAGAAAGTACATAAAGGACTTAAGACTATACCTGGCTGTGGTAAGTGCTTGAAGAATATCCTTTGAGTGAAGGAACAATGATATAGCCATGGTAAACTTATAGGTAAAAGCCTAGAAATCATTTCAAAGGGCTTTACTCTCACTATTATGTACAAAGTCATTGAAAGTTGACCCAAGGGGCAACTGAACCTCATATCAAAATGGAGTAAAATATAGCACTATCAAAAACCCAATCACACAATCTGTCTTGTCAGATTATTGGGTTGTTAAAAAGCCATGGTGCCTTTTTGCATAGAAAAACACATCATGACCCAATAGGAAAGTTAATAAGCCCCAATACTTTCCTTTTTAATTTCCAGATCTTCCAAACTCATTCACAAAGCAATGATTAAGAATCTAACAGTAAAATGATCTTTTAAAAAGTGGCAGTCATTTTGTGTAATACAATGGTTATCATGCTGTTTTAAATGTTAATATACTAGTTTATGAGAAAATGTGGAAGCAAAGCTCATTGACATATTTCACTATGCAGTCAGTTAATTAACATGCATCAACTACTGTAACTAAATAAAGTTCATTATATTTTAAAAGTTACAAAAACGTAACAATGGAGTAATGGAATCATGCTGTAGATTATAATTATATATTAAGAAATGCATCTATTATAGTTTTTCCAAAGCTAAAGAAATACAATTTGGAAATATAATTAAGGGAACTGGTAAGGGCCTTGGCAACTCCATTCTGAGTAACCACACTTATTCAAAGCAGACGTTCTCATGAGACACAGGCATGACTTTTGGGGCACTTGCAAGGAGAATGTCAGGAGTTCTATTTCTGTTTCACTCTCTTCATTTTGCCATCTATTCACTATTTACTTTTTCTAAGTTTTTTACCATAGGGTGTGCGTGCTTGCCAGAGAAAAACAGAGAAAGACAGAGAGGAAAATGAGAAATCAGTCCACAGAGGGGTTGGCCATGCAGCAACCCCTTCTCCTCCATTCTCCTCTTATGATTTTGGGCATATACACACATGCACCCAGTGTGATTTTCAAGCCGCCAGATCCAGGACTCAAAACCACAGTTGTCTATGTGGGAATCCAGTGGTTTAACCATCATGCCATCTTAGGCCCTCACCATATATGTTTGAATTCAATTTTATCTGTACCTTTAAAACAAAGTCCTCTTTGGAGCAATAAGAAACTCTATTCTCCAGTCTAATTGTTTTACTATTATCTATGCCCTTGTGGTTATTTTTGTCTATAATGTCTGTATGATGAAAACCCATATAATCTTGGTGAGCATCACTTCCCAATTCTGAGTTAAGTGCCGCCATACGGGTAGCATGAGACCCATATAGCAGGAATACTTTACACTACAGAAATTGGCAAGCACTATAAATCCAGGCTGTGTGTGTGCTCGCACAGATTTTTAAGCATTTATCAGTAAGTAGCTATACCTGGCTCATAACAGTACCTCTTTCTTTCCTCCTTCCTTCCTTTTACCTTTTCTTCCCTCTCTATCCCTCTTTCTCTCTCTCCCTTCTTTATTTCATCAGACAGTTCTTAATCCACAGAGCCCATTCATTTTCCCTTGCTTTGCCTTTTCTTTCTTACCTTTAAGAAAACCAAAGCATCTCATCAGAAAACCATGTACTATGCTATACTTTCTCTTTTCTAGATTAAAAATATGGACTTCTTATTTTAGACAGTCTTAAATATATTAATCTATTACCTACTGCCCAGGTTTGCTCAATCTTTATGAGTAAGGAGGTAAAATTGTTACAAAGTATTATTTTTTATGTTTTGAGCAAGTTTTGCTGTAGGTTTCATTCACCTGCCAGAAAGAGACAGAGAGACAGAAAGTGAGAAATCATCCCCCAAGGGGGGGGGTTGGCCAGGCCACAATCATTTCTCCATTCTCCTCTTGGGATTCTGGGCATGCACACATATGCTCCCGGTGTGAGTTTCAAGACCCCCGGGCCAGGACTTAGACGGCGGTTGACCATGTGGGAATGCAGTGCCTTAACCTCTATGCCACCTGCTGCCCTCCCAAATATCATTTTTATACTATTTGGCTCAAATTAACCAAATCCTTCCAAGTACTGCATCAAATAGTCTGGATAATTCAATTATATTCTAGCACCTGGATAATTACCTGGGCACTTTCTTATATTTCTGTCTCAAGAAAATCAGACTCTAGTCTTAGAACCAGAACTGTATGCTATGTTCACTGGAACAGGGAAAAAAAGAATTTAGGTCCAAGTTGATGTGTTGGCTCTCAAATGCTTCCATGAATTAAAAAATAACATAAAATGAAATATATATCATTTGACTCAGAAAGATCAAAAGATAATCTTACCTCGAAATATGCATGAGGTGGAACCAGTGAGTTAAAAAACTTTTTTTCCCTCCTCAGATGCCTTACTGAACATATTTATATTTTATGTTAAAATACATAAACATAAGTGAAATATGTAATAAAACACATGAAAATTTCCAGAAATTCCTCACCAATTCAGGAGCAGGCATTGCTTTATAAAGCAGAAATTTATGTTCCCTCACAAGAATCATCTGAAAAAAAATTCCGTTGATCTGTTCCAGAAGAAAGCGTTCTACCTAGAATATTGATAATCTATAGGAAAAGTCTTTGGAAATAATATTTTATATGAAATCCCTTTAACAGTAAGCCCATTTAATCATGCCAAAGAAATCAACAAGGGTTCTTATGATGTTGATCAGGTTTCTGTTTGGGTTATTATTAGTAGTTTCCCACTGTAAGTTTTAACTCCTTAGGTAAAAAGTATAACTTATGACTTCCAGATGCAAACCACAGTTATCAGCCTTATAATTTGACTGAAAATTTATTTTGCTTCTTTGTGAAGTTCCCTAAGGGTAAGGTTAAAAGTAGAGACAATAGGAGAGTGAAAAATAAATGCAGAGGATTTCAAACCACGTGTTAACAACAGAGAACAGAATCACAGAACGACATCACGACAGTGGACTCCAAGACAAGATGGCAAAGACAGATGTGCTAGACGAGACGCATGCTTGACTGCTATGCCAAGAAAAGAAAATACAGGAACGGAACTACACAGAGATGCTACAAAAGCAGCTCTGGGGCTACTATGACCCAACAGAAATAATAATAAAGAGAACTCATGATATTATAATTACAAAAGAAAGTTATCCCCACAACTCATACACTGGACTTGCTGCGTTAGCCTGGCTGTGTCACTCAGATGAAACACAAGATGGCATCATTACAGCCCATGCATTGGTAATGGAGGCCATGTTAGTTGATTAGGTACAAAATAGTCACTGCATGCCACACGATGATCCTGGGCTTGTCCAAAATAAAAGATACAACAAATATTCTATATCTGCAATAAAATTCTTTTTATGCCATCTGAAATTCATAGAGAGGGATATGTTTCTCTGTTGTTTCTGCATATTTTCATCTTATTATCTTTCTTTCTGGCTCATTTGTCATCTTTTAAATTAATTGTATTATCATAAACGGAAGAGAAAAGGCAAGTTGCCTGTGCAGATATGAGGGAAATAAAAAAGGAAAGGAAAGGAAACTAAAAGGAAAACTATGCATAGGAGGAAGAGGAAAATAAGAAACACAGTATTTCATTCTTTTGTACACAACTTTCTTGGATATCTTGGGGTTTGTTTTGTTTTGAGATAAATACTGGAGGGATATGCTGAAAGGGGAAGAATTTAAGACTAGGATGGCAAGAAAAGATTTTGTTGCCTTGTTTGATTTGTATATCTATATATTGCTCGGTGTTTAAAAAAAAGGTTGTAATCACTCATAAAGTATAGCAATGGGTTAAAAATAGCCGTAATGACCAAAATACTAAATGTGAATCAAAACAAAATAAAGTAAATTGAACCACCAAAAATTCATGCGGCACAAGATGAGGTGAAATGACAGAAAATGTTCTTCAATATATACAAAGTATATATCTATTTATATATATACACAGAAATGTGCATATACGGATAGATATATCTGTATAATTTTTTTCTTTCCAACCCTCCCAAGGATAACTGAATCATGGAATCACCATTTTAAGTATGATAAAGGGAAGAAAACAAAATCTAAAGAAAAATTTACATGCTTTGTTTGCCAAGTTAAAACAATATCATGCATGCCTATGTTGGCTGATGCTGGTTAAGAATGACGGTGTGAATTTCTGTGTAAACACATGATTGATGGCAGGGGCTCTTGTTAATCTCTGCTTACATTAGTCTAATAGCACTTATACTGTGTCTACATATATATGGAGTGACAAGCACCATATATTTTGTATACACAGACATATATATATACACACAGTACATACACTTGGGGCTTGTGGAAAAAATTACAGAGTAGGAAGAGGAAAAAGAAACCCATTCAATTTCTCTTCATAAAACCCAATCCCTCTTTATTTATCTATTTGTGGGGGACTTGCTTAATGAATTCATTAAGCTCACTCTTTTTCTGTTACTTGCACTGGCATTTGAAATCAGGAAGTTCTCTTGAGTTTGGTTTTATATTCTCATTTCAACATGGTCATACTTACCCGTCACTTAAAAAAGCCCTAGCCATAGACCATAGTGTATATTTCAAGTTCAAAGAACAGTGTATTACTGAACTGTACTAATTTTTCAATCATAAAAAGGTAGGAATTCTTTGTCTCCAAGATGATATACAGAAGAATGCCCTTTAGGATGAATTGATGATGTCACAGGTTGGCATCACCTTCTGTGACTTTTTTCCTGCCTGTTCTTGGATGGGATGTGCTATTGACTGAGACAGAACTTGTCTTAACGTGCTGATAACATCCTAGGCATTTCTATTAATTACTCTGTTTCTTTCCTCTGTCCCTCTCTTTCCTGCTATGCCCCTTACTTTTATATCTGCCTTTCCTAATAGATTATGGACTCCTGGAAGATCCGGTTTTCCTAAGTTTTGTTTTCCTGGCACCTATTCCAGTGCCTGCATATAGTAAGCCACTCAAAAATGTTGTATAAATAAGTGATTACTTAAACTTTAAATGGAAGCATGTACTTACACATTGATCGTATTGATTTTTCTTTTCTTCACCCCAACATAACAAAAAAAATCTTGGGTGATGGAGTTGAATAGAATTTTTTTTTTAATTTTTATAATTTTTAAATTGAATTTTATAATTTACCCTCTTATATTTGTTATGAAAATCATAATAGTGAATCCATGCATCAAATACTTTATATACACTATCTCTGAGCTACAATGAAATGCCAATTAGTAGATCTTTCCTATACTTATATTTCTATTATTACTTTAGCTATCAAATAATTTCACTATTAGGGATTTATAGGCACATAGTTATTCCAATGACTTAAAAAACTATCTTAGGATCTGTTGAACATAATTTTATAGTTTATCAACTGACTAGGGAGAAATATTCACATGTTGGAATATTCACTTCATAAGCTAAATAATGTGATTGAATGTATAAAAGAAAATGAAATTTAAAAAATTAAAAATTAAAAAAACAAACAAACAAATAAAACTATCTTACGTTTATGTGGAGTCATGTTATAAAAAAGTGATAAAACTGAGACCTGCAGATGGCATAATGGTTATGTCACTGGAATGCCATGTAGTTGACTGCAGTTTGAGTCCTGGACCTGGTGGCTTAAAAACTCACACAGGGCAAGTGTGCATGTGTGCCCCAAATCCCGAGAGGAGACAAGAAGGGAAGGGATTGCGGCATGGCTATCCCCACTGGGGATGATTTCTTGCTTTCTGTCTCTGTCTCTTTCTCTCGGGAGAGCACATGTGCCTTATAGCAGAAATCTCTCTTTAAAAACAAAAGGTGATGAGACCAGCAGTTAGTGTAATGGCTATGTCGCTGGACTCCCATGTAGTCAACAGCAGTTCGAGTCTCAGATCCAGTGGCTTAAACTCACACCGGGCACATGTGCATGCGTGCCCAAGATCCTGAGAGGAGAATGGAGGAGAAGGGATTGCGGTGTGGCCATCCCCCCAGGAGGTGATTTCTCTCTTTCCATCTCTCTGTCTCTGTCTTTCTGGTGAGTGCACGTGCCCTATAGCAAAAACCTCTCCAAAAAAAAAAAAAAAGTGATATGACTTACTCAATGGGTAATGAATGAAGACAAAAAGTATGCTATTAAATTGGGACTATTGTCATCCCATAAACATATTCTATTAATTTGTGGATCAATGAAGGCAATTTAAAAATTTGATAGAATTTAGTATAGATCTAAAAATGTGAATGCACATATGCACTTTTTGTGTACATTGTTCATGTATTGTAAGTCAAATGTAAAAATAATTAATGTGCACAATCAATATTAGTTAACTTAAATCACTTTAAATCTATTTCTATTTCTCTTTCTAAAGCTAAAATGTTTGTCTCCAATTACTTTCTCTATCTCTTTATTCAAAATGCTTTTAAGTGGACCTGAACATTTCAAAGTGGAATTCTGGATACTGTGATGCGCAAACACTCCCATGACATTTTCTTAGGAAATTTACTATTCAATATACTGGATAGTAATTTGACTAACGATTCTACTTACTAATTATGAGTTTCTATATAGAAAAATCTTCTTAAAGTTAAACAAATAATCAGATAAAATATGTTTTAATAATAAAAACAAACAGGCTATTAATTCTTCAAACTTGCTGGAAACATGATTGGCAAAATATAGTTTTAATAAACAAGTAAGATGCCAAACATCATATTTTAGGTAAGTTATCAGTACATTTACTTTTTTGGGGGGTGGGGGTCCTCTATAGATTTTGATAAATAAGATTCTATTTTCTCTTTATCCTTAATTAGAGAATTATTATTGTCTTAACATTTCAGCTCCAATTTCTACCATGTTCCTGCAAATAAAAATTATAATGACTTGTTAAGGTTTTAACTCAGTGATAGATTTTAATATTTTAAATACTCCACTAAGGTATCACAAAATGATAAAAGTTAAGAACTCAGGTTTTCCTGGAAAACACCAGAACTGGTGTGCTCTTGGTGTTATACTTGGGTAGAAATTTTGGGCAACCTGGGTTGGGTATTAGAGTGACTCTAAAAGAGAGGCAAAAAGTAGAAACAACACCAAATGGTATGTGAGGGATATATATTTGAGGAGCTAAAAATACATCTGAGAAACCCTCCAGGAATACTAATTATTTTGTGATCTTCTATTACTGTCATTAGTTTAAAAATCTCCCTCAATCCAATCAAACTCCTCAAAAAAAAAAAAAAAAGGGATATGACTTACTCAATGGGTAATGAATGAAGACAAAAAGTATGCTATTAAATTGGGACTATTGTCATCCCATAAACATATTCTATTAATTTGTGGATCAATGAAGGCAATTTAAAAATTTGATAGAATTTAGTATAGATCTAAAAATGTGAATGCACATATGCACTTTTTGTGTACATTGTTCATGTATTGTAAGTCAAATGTAAAAATAATTAATGTGCACAATCAATATTAGTTAACTTAAATCACTTTAAATCTATTTCTATTTCTCTTTCTAAAGCTAAAATGTTTGTCTCCAATTACTTTCTCTATCTCTTTATTCAAAATGCTTTTAAGTGGACCTGAACATTTCAAAGTGGAATTCTGGATACTGTGATGCGCAAACACTCCCATGACATTTTCTTAGGAAATTTACTATTCAATATACTGGATAGTAATTTGACTAACGATTCTACTTACTAATTATGAGTTTCTATATAGAAAAATCTTCTTAAAGTTAAACAAATAATCAGATAAAATATGTTTTAATAATAAAAACAAACAGGCTATTAATTCTTCAAACTTGCTGGAAACATGATTGGCAAAATATAGTTTTAATAAACAAGTAAGATGCCAAACATCATATTTTAGGTAAGTTATCAGTACATTTACTTTTTTGGGGGGTGGGGGTCCTCTATAGATTTTGATAAATAAGATTCTATTTTCTCTTTATCCTTAATTAGAGAATTATTATTGTCTTAACATTTCAGCTCCAATTTCTACCATGTTCCTGCAAATAAAAATTATAATGACTTGTTAAGGTTTTAACTCAGTGATAGATTTTAATATTTTAAATACTCCACTAAGGTATCACAAAATGATAAAAGTTAAGAACTCAGGTTTTCCTGGAAAACACCAGAACTGGTGTGCTCTTGGTGTTATACTTGGGTAGAAATTTTGGGCAACCTGGGTTGGGTATTAGAGTGACTCTAAAAGAGAGGCAAAAAGTAGAAACAACACCAAATGGTATGTGAGGGATATATATTTGAGGAGCTAAAAATACATCTGAGAAACCCTCCAGGAATACTAATTATTTTGTGATCTTCTATTACTGTCATTAGTTTAAAAATCTCCCTCAATCCAATCACTATGAAAGTTGCTAAGTACATCGCTATTAATGGATGGATGTGTTTCATCTTAACTTCTTTCTGCTCTCTGCCTTCTGGGGGAAGTGCTTGCTGTCTGTCGAGATTTGATCAAAGAGATTCAACAAAAACGAAAGGAAAAAACAAACAGGTACTCCTAGGTAGATAGCACCAAGATAAAATCCTTATGGTTGTTAAACAGGGCATGCCTAAGAATAAGTGTGTTTGGATGTTATTTTTATTTTCAAAGAAAGAAATGCTAGAGGAAGTAGTAAAGGGGTCAGAGAGAAGAAATGGAAAGAAAATCTATCAATTTCTCTATATTTCAAAGTTCGGTCCCATAGTCACAAATGTAAATTTACTAAAGATGCAAATTTTTATTTGGCTTCCATAATCTTATGAGAAAATCCCATTTCCTAGTGGTTATTTCAGCACTCTCCAGCTTATATTGTTTTTGTTGGATCTCAGGAGGTAATGAAATGGGACTTTACTGTATAATTTAACATCAATGTAGTTGGGAAGGAAGTGGTCTAGATGCAAAAATTAGATTGGAAATATTACATTGGACATTTCTTTTGTGGGGAACTAAATCAAATATTTATAAATTAGGAGTTAAAATACTGGCCCACCTTTAGAAAGTGAAATAGTCATTTTCTTCTGAATATTTTCTATTCATGCAGATGGGTTCATTATGATTTTATTGTGTACAGATTTTACTTGTGAGTCATAGAAGGATCTAGTTCCCAGGAAAAGAAGGAAATAGGAAAAGAATTCTTTTTGTTCAAGAAACATAGGTTTTTGTCAGTATAATATTTATTTATATGAAATAATAGATTTGAAATAATTGAACAGACTTTATTTTTGTTGTTTAAGGGAATGAAGTTAGAGATATAAAAAATGTTCTCCAATTTTTAACATTATTAGGTATTTCTAGTAAAACTAATTTGGCCACTAAATTCTAACTGAGATTTTATTCTGTGCCTTCTCACATAATTTACAATCTTTTTTCTTTTTCTTTCTTTTTTCATTTTAATTTTTACAACTTTTCTAGAGAAACTATGTAGTGAAAATGTAATATCCATTGGATTTGAAAGTTTTCTAGACTACTATCAACCAAGTCCCAAATAAAAGTAGGTGATAGTTAAGTATTAGATTAGGTAAAATAGGGCCAAATTTAATGTATTTCCATCAAGTGTCAGGCCTGCATATGAGTAAGATTTTAAAAATAGTGGCATGAATTAGCATGTCCAAAACCAGAATTTTAATCTCAATCTTCACACAAAATCTCAGAATTGACTGTTTATGTCAAAATTATGTAAACGTAACCATTATCAATCACTACGTAGGGCATGGAAGCCTTCTCTTTGGTCAGTGAAAACCTGGCCCCAGAAATTGTTTAAGTATTTCTGATTTTAATCTGCATTAGTTTTGAAAAATGTGAAGGCTACTGGAGATATTTTCCATGTGATATATTAAAAGAGGGCTTGATAGCACTACACAGGTAACCTCCATCAGGGTTAATCGAATGTGTAGGGCAAGCCTTTTCTCTGCATCAATTGAAAGATCTCTCTCTTCTATGGATTAAAAGTACCTCTGACATACATATTTCCCTGTGTATCCAAATCATTCACAAGGAATACTTTCTGGAGTAAGTCAGTTTAGAAAAAAGAAATGTTCATTCTTCGAAAGTGTGATTAGTTGAATAATCCCAGGAAGAGGGATCAATATTAGTTCCATTATTGCTCATGTTAGCTCTTCCTTGGTTGGGGCTCTGTCACCCACTTTATTTTTATATCCCTTCTTACACTCTCTTGTACAACACAAGATTGTTTTAAGAACTGCTTGAATCTCCCTAGCTGCTCCATGCAACCTGGGTTGGGTATTAGAGTGACTCTAAAAGAGAGGCAAAAAGTAGAAACAACACCAAATGGTATGTGAGGGATATATATTTGAGGAGCTAAAAATACATCTGAGAAACCCTCCAGGAATACTAATTATTTTGTGATCTTCTATTACTGTCATTAGTTTAAAAATCTCCCTCAATCCAATCACTATGAAAGTTGCTAAGTACATCGCTATTAATGGATGGATGTGTTTCATCTTAACTTCTTTCTGCTCTCTGCCTTCTGGGGGAAGTGCTTGCTGTCTGTCGAGATTTGATCAAAGAGATTCAACAAAAACGAAAGGAAAAAACAAACAGGTACTCCTAGGTAGATAGCACCAAGATAAAATCCTTATGGTTGTTAAACAGGGCATGCCTAAGAATAAGTGTGTTTGGATGTTATTTTTATTTTCAAAGAAAGAAATGCTAGAGGAAGTAGTAAAGGGGTCAGAGAGAAGAAATGGAAAGAAAATCTATCAATTTCTCTATATTTCAAAGTTCGGTCCCATAGTCACAAATGTAAATTTACTAAAGATGCAAATTTTTATTTGGCTTCCATAATCTTATGAGAAAATCCCATTTCCTAGTGGTTATTTCAGCACTCTCCAGCTTATATTGTTTTTGTTGGATCTCAGGAGGTAATGAAATGGGACTTTACTGTATAATTTAACATCAATGTAGTTGGGAAGGAAGTGGTCTAGATGCAAAAATTAGATTGGAAATATTACATTGGACATTTCTTTTGTGGGGAACTAAATCAAATATTTATAAATTAGGAGTTAAAATACTGGCCCACCTTTAGAAAGTGAAATAGTCATTTTCTTCTGAATATTTTCTATTCATGCAGATGGGTTCATTATGATTTTATTGTGTACAGATTTTACTTGTGAGTCATAGAAGGATCTAGTTCCCAGGAAAAGAAGGAAATAGGAAAATAATTCTTTTTGTTCAAGAAACATAGGCTTTTGTCAGTATAATATTTATTTATATGAAATAATAGATTTGAAATAATTGAACAGACTTTATTTTTGTTGTTTAAGGGAATGAAGTTAGAGATATAAAAAATGTTCTCCAATTTTTAACATTATTAGGTATTTCTAGTAAAACTAATTTGGCCACTAAATTCTAACTGAGATTTTATTCTGTGCCTTCTCACATAATTTACAATCTTTTTTCTTTTTCTTTCTTTTTTCATTTTAATTTTTACAACTTTTCTAGAGAAACTATGTAGTGAAAATGTAATATCCATTGGATTTGAAAGTTTTCTAGACTACTATCAACCAAGTCCCAAATAAAAGTAGGTGATAGTTAAGTATTAGATTAGGTAAAATAGGGCCAAATTTAATGTATTTCCATCAAGTGTCAGGCCTGCATATGAGTAAGATTTTAAAAATAGTGGCATGAATTAGCATGTCCAAAACCAGAATTTTAATCTCAATCTTCACACAAAATCTCAGAAAATATTGTTTATGTCAAAATTATGTAAACGTAACCATTATCAATCACTACGTAGGGCATGGAAGCCTTCTCTTTGGTCAGTGAAAACCTGGCCCCAGAAATTGTTTAAGTATTTCTGATTTTAATCTGCATTAGTTTTGAAAAATGTGAAGGCTACTGGAGATATTTTCCATGTGATATATTAAAAGAGGGCTTGATAGCACTACACAGGTAACCTCCATCAGGGTTAATCGAATGTGTAGGGCAAGCCTTTTCTCTGCATCAATTGAAAGATCTCTCTCTTCTATGGATTAAAAGTACCTCTGACATACATATTTCCCTGTGTATCCAAATCATTCACAAGGAATACTTTCTGGAGTAAGTCAGTTTAGAAAAAAGAAATGTTCATTCTTCGAAAGTGTGATTAGTTGAATAATCCCAGGAAGAGGGATCAATATTAGTTCCATTATTGCTCATGTTAGCTCTTCCTTGGTTGGGGCTCTGTCACCCACTTTATTTTTATATCCCTTCTTACACTCTCTTGTACAACACAAGATTGTTTTAAGAACTGCTTGAATCTCCCTAGCTGCTCCATATTATTCAATGGCTGGCACTGGATTTCTCTTCTCTGCTTTTGTATTAGATAAAACACTTCTGCAGCCACTCAAAAAGCAAATGGGCTTAGTTTGAGGTCATTCAGGTTTGGGCCTGTTCAAATTCAATAGCAAATGGCAATATATATTGACAACCTGGAGAGCTGTGTAACTTGTGAATCTGAGATCTGGAAAAACCTCTGGCTTATTATGGACGTTGCTATGGCGATGACTTTCTATGTGTAGGGTTGCAGGGGAGGGAGACTACTTGGGAGAACATGCTGGTAATCTTTCAGAATGGCCAAGCGTCAATTTTTACGACTTTAAATTTGAAGATCTGATAAATACTACAACATATACAAATATTACTGTTAAGAAAGGAAGAAATCAAGAGAAAGGATAAACAGGGAATCCTAATTAAAGTCTCAGTATCTTAAACCATTGGCTACAACATCAGTTAACATATTTCTTGGGAATTACATTATATTCATATCTGAATCTCCAACATCTAGTACATGCTTAACATATCCATTTGACCCTTAAAAATATTTGTTGAACTGAATTCTATTGAGGAGGCAATTTAAATAGCAAAGCTCTTTATTCTGTTTTATGAAAGCTCATTTATGAGTAGAAAAAAAATAGGAAGGATTTAAATCTTGAGATATATTGTATTCGGCTTGAGTGCTCAGATATTTACTGAATGAATGAGTGGATGGGTGGATGAATTAATTAATGAATGAAAACTTGGTGTCCTAATTCTGATATTAGACTAGTATCTGTCCTTTGGAGTTAAAACTTTATCTAGCACATAAAGATTATCACCCCGTAATTTAAAAAATATGACTAACTAGGTCACATTTCTTTCCACACCACTGAGTTCCCAAAGGAAGCAAGTACACTTCAGAATGGACAGTCCCAGGGTTATTATTGATATGTACCTATGTAATGCTAAAGAACACAGAACTTCCTGGATCCAAAGCCATTTGCAAGAAACTAAAATTTGAAATTCCATAAATCATTTGTGGGTAAGAAATGGAAGGATTTTATTTTTATATTACTTTTTATAAAGCTTAAATTTCTCTAGGAATAAGCAAAAACATGTTTAATGACTTGCCTTTTCTTAAAGAAAAGGGGAAAAAAATTAAAGCAACCCAGAGAATCAACTAGAAAATTGTATTTAAATCTTTTAGTCTTAATAGAAATAAGATCCTAACCCAACTCTAGCTTTTAGTTCTATTAAACATACACAGAAATTCGATGATATCTGTTCTCTATTATATACATATAAATGTTTAACTTATAGTAAGTCTCAAACAAACGACTTGGGAAAGTTGATAGAAATAATTAAGGACTACAGTTGTCTGTTGGACATTATACCGTACACATCTCACTATAAAGAAAAGACCATAAAACATCAAAATGTATCTGGGTTCAGATGGGGAACACATTAAAGCTTCTAATTGCCAAAGTCCTTCCCACTTCAGCACAGTAGATACATTTTGAAGCATCACAGCCATTGACATGGCATGGTTCAGTACTAATTTTGTGTTTACTACACTATATTGCTACACGAGTTCTCTAGACACACAACGAACAAAATTAGTATAAATATAATACCATGTTAACTGCTGTTGAAATCCCATGGAAAACGTTTTGGTTTTTACTTTGTTTTGTTTTGTTTTGCCATTTAAGCACACGACAGTGCATGAAGTTTAAGGGATAATTACCAATCTTTGTGGTTCCACGTTGAGTTCATGCTTTTTTGAGGTCATTTCAATATAGGCCTCGTCAATGTTCCCACCCCCTGCCAATTTCATAGCTCCCACTGGCTGTTTCACATTTGCTCTTCGGGTGGTAAATCTGGGCATCTGATTGTCTGAGTTTGGGTCACATACCGTGGATTTTCCTTTAATGTCAAAAGACCGACTTTAAATTTCTCTGGGGTCTGACTGCCTCATCCATGGGATTTGATGCTTTTGTTTGTATATTAATATTTATATATGTATGCTTATACATATATAGATATAGAAAACTCACACACATTAACACACTATATTATATATTTAAAACACATGTATAATTACACATAGGTATGTATTGTTTTTTGCAAATGAAAAAAGAAAGCAAGCGAAACAAGACTGACCTGACCTACCTGTACTCGGCTCACATTCAACGAAGTCTTCATCATCACTTGAACATTCAGCAGATGAAACAAGGTCATCTGATGTTGGCTGTTCATGTCAAAGAAGAAACAATACGGTGGGGAAAGAGAAAAAAAAAGGCAGAGATGAGGGAACCATGAATAAAGTTGTCAAAGATTTATTACTGTGTCCCACCTCTCATCATTATTACTATTTCTTTTCCTTCAAGAGGGCATATCACAGATGCCTCTCTTAAGAGGCATGGTATTAACTATGCAACTGTGAATGACTCTGGTTCTAAACATTTTTTGTGGATTTTCTGTAAAGCTGAGTGACCCAAGGTGTTTCCAGAAGGTTTGACCCTTTCCTACTTCTGCAAATCGCATTGTGCAGCTTGGCTGTATCCTGACTCTAATTTCAGTTTTGAGAATCAAAATGATGGAAGAAGGGTCATTGCAAAGGGTGGTAGAATGCAGACAACACAGGAATGCACTGTGGCTTTGAGAGGGTTTTAATGCATATGGTGTGTGGTCTCAAGTGTGTGATTTGGTGGTTGTGAATCTATAGGCTGGCATAATTAATGAACACTGTGGAATGCAGTCTGCTCAGGAACAGCATAATGGCTTCTCTTGCTAGCAGCAATTCCTTCATGTAATTGCTGCAATTAGCTGAATTAGTAATGTGAGCCAGCAGAGTAATACTGCACGACAGCCTCTGGACACAGGTAAGGTTGTTTCTGCAGAGAGCAGAACAAATTTTGACTGCTATAGTAGTAGTTCAACTCGAGACCTTCTTAAAATTATTAGTAGTAATAGTCCTGCAGAAACTCCTCAATGCCAAGGAATCTGTTGTAAACAATATAGGGAACTGTGGGTATTGGCCACATAGTAGCTGAGAAAACTGCCTCTGTACTGGATACATTTTGCATGTACAATATAAAGTACTGAATACATTTTGCATGCATAATAAAAAGTGCTGAATAGATGAGTGAATAAATGAATCTACAGAGTTTATCAAAAATGAACTTCTCGCCTATGTGCATAAGGATATTCATTATATTGCAGTTGTTCAAGAAGTACTCACTTCTTTCCTTTCCTTGATGTTACTTTGAACTGACCTGCTGCTAGTCTTACTAGTCCCATTGCACTGAAGTGTGGATCCATATTCAAAAGGAAAAAGCGATAAAAAAAATTGGGTTTCTACTGAGCAATTACTACAAGCAGATTCTGTGCTAGATAGGTCTGTATACTTATCAGTTATGATTATTATTAATTAATTAGACACAATTCTCACGACCACCCTTTGGGACAAGTATGACTGCTACATGTTTTAAGAGAATTGAACTCAGACTAAGTGAGTTATGGAAGGACATGTAGCTAGTAAGAGACAGTAAGGATTGTAACAGATGACATCTTAGAGTTTGCGGTCCAAATAGGCTTCCCTGTACCTCATTTTACATGATATGGGCTAAACTGTGTCCCTCTAAAACTCATATAGAATGTGCTAATTCCTGGTACTTAAGAATGTGACTGGTTTTGGAGATAGGATTTTAAAAAGGTACTTGAGTGAAAATGAAGTTATTGGGATGGGCCTTTATTCAGTATGAGGTATCCCCAGGCATGCCCACCTGAGACACAGGAAGAAAATGGCCACCCACATGCCAAAGAGATGGTCCTTAGAAGAAACCAACCTGCTGGCACCTTGATTTCAGTGTTCTAGTCTCCAAATTGTGAGGAATAAATTTCTGTTGTTTAAGCCACCTATAAGTAGTACTTTGTCATAACAGCCCTAGCAAACAAATACACCTTTATAGCCAAAATGATCTTTAGCATTTCTAGAAAACATCTTATTTTCGGTAGACATGCTAGGTATAAGATTACTAGACAAAGTAAAGAACAGTAGAAATACCACATTAGGTTATTTGTTTTACTCAATCCACAGTGGCCCAGAAATGCCCTAAGCCACATTATTGATCTCTATCTACATCTGAAAGGGAGGTGCTTCCAACTGTGTTCCTCCTTAAGGTTATAAGGAAAAAAAAAAAATCAAGTTTCAACGTATATTTTTATTTAATTAAATACTGTTACATTGTGTGTTTTAGCCCCAGAGACAAGAGGCTGGTAGTTTTGTCCTAGGATCCCATTATCTGCATTAGAGAAATGGAAAACCAATTCCTTTGGCATTTCCTGCTGTGCTGAGGTCTTAAACAAATTCTCTTCTGGTTACTTAGGAAAGAGGGTGGGAGAGAATATTAACTGGACAAATGAAGATGGTTTGGAAAGGCCATGGTCATAGCTCGATAGTTCTAAAGCATGCATTCTCTGCAGGGGCACTATCTCCCTAAAGACGGCAAAAATTGGTTTGGGCTAGGGGCCAGCAGGTGGTGTGGTGGTTAAGGGCCCTGGACTCCCACATGGCCGACCACAGTTTGAGTACCCGTCCTGGTGGCTTCATTTCTCTTTTTCTCTTCCTCTCTCTCTCTATCCCTTTCTAGTAAAACTAAAACTAAATAAATAAATAAACTTAAATAAAATAATTCTTTAAAAAATTGGTTTAGGTTGGGGGGAAGTCTTAGCTATTATATTGTGTTGTAGGAAAAGTCACAGCACATTTTTGCATAGAAAAATATGTCGTATATGCAAAAATGTGTTGTGATTTTTCCAATGACCTAATACTATTAATAGTTTGAGACCCTCTAAAAGACCACATTACATAAGTAAATATACAGTATATATTTGGTACTGAAATTTTATGAGAGAAGGGCAATTAGGAAAAAAAAATGTCTAAAGTATTTCTTAGGGGGATGGTAATGAAAAAGAGGTGGAGGGGAGCAGCAGTTAGCGTAAGGGCTATATTGCTGAGCTCCCATGTAGTCGACCTTGGTTCGAGTCCCAGACCCAGTGGCTTAAACTCACACCGGGCACATGTACAAGCGTGCCCAAGATCCCCAGAGGAGAATGGAGGAGAAGGGATTGCAGGGTGGCCATTCCCCCGGGGGGTGATTTCTCGCTTTCTGTCTCTCTTTCTCTCTCTTGTCTTTCTAGTGAGTGCACACGCCCTATAGCAAAAAACTCTCACAAAAAAAAGAAAAAGAAAAAAAAAAAGAAAGAAAAAGCAAAGCAAAGAAAAGAATATTCTGCTGGAAATTAATTATTAGTGACCTGACTATAAGGACTTGCAGGGCTTTGGGCTGGTGTTGGGTGAACAACAGTAAGTTAATGAAACCTAGTTTGCTCCTCTCAAGAGCTGAAAGCCAGGCAGGCAATAATGTTCAAAAGGCCATTGAGCAAATGTATGAAAACAATGTATAACTCCAAGAGAAACCCAGACATGCACAAATGTAACATTAGAGGAATCTTTCACTCATTTCTAAGGGAGACATCCTATTAATAATTTGTATGGGCCAAAAGCAGTAGTGTACATTTTAATGTTGTCAGGAAAGGCAGTATGCTCTGGGGAATATTTACTGCTTTCTTTTAGCTCCCTTTATTCTTCCCTATCAAATTTCTCTTTTTGTGGTTTGGGTGTCTGTGTCTTCCCCCTCACCTCCAATTCTGTCCCAAGAATGGGTCCCTAACACTAATGCAGGCCCACCATCCGCTCACACACACACACACACACACACACACACACACACATGCTCTTCCAACTTCTACCTTTCTTTTCTTCTGAATTTCCCCGGTGCCTACTTCCCAGAGATTTTTTTTCTGCTAATTTTCTATAGGAATGTGTACATATGCAACGTTCCTCCCAGGCAACAGAAACAATTTCCCTAGTAGTTCCTGTAACAGTGCGGAGACAGAGAAGAGGATGAGTGGGAAGCATCAGGCGGAATGTGTGAAGGTGGACCTGACCCCAGAACAGAGCCATGAATCTCAACTTCACCACTTACGGTCCAAAGTGACCTGGGGTGGGGAACCAGCAGTTAGCGTAATGGCTATGTCGCTGGACTCCCACGTAGTCGACCGCGGTTCGGGTCCGGACCCAGTGGCTTAAAACTCACGCTGGGCGCATGTGCGTGCGTGCGTGCCCAAGATCCCGAGAGGAGAATGGAGGAGAAGGGATTACGGCGTGACCATCCCCCCTGGGGGGTGATTTCTCGCTTTCTGTCTCTATGTCTCTCTCTGTCTGTCTGGCAAGCGCACGCGCCCTACAGTGAA
>NW_006160041.1:4733150-4736019 GCF_000334495.1 Tupaia belangeri chinensis | reverse complement strand
CTGGGGTGGGGATGGGGGAGATACTTCCCTAAGTAATTAAATCAGGCAATCAGTCAGTCTGTCACTCACAGTAATTCAAAGCCAGGTAGCCATTCTTAATTTAAATAAACTTAGTATTTGCCTCTGCCTGTATCTTTTATGACCCATTGCCCATTAGACTTGCTTTTTGTTTCTGATCATTTGTTATCTCATTCTGCAGTGAGACACCAATTCTGGTACTTGCTACATGTGATAAAAATATACTCAAAAACAGTTTACAAAATCATTGGACAATGATCTCTTCCCAATGGCTCTGCATGCAGATGTCAGTGTGGGTCTTTTACAAATTCAGCTTAAGCTCATTCCTTCCTTTATTTTTCTTTCTCTTATAGGAGATTTCTGTGTTGCTTTAGGTTGTCCTCAAACTTGCAACCCTCCTGTCTCAGCCTCCTGAGTAGCTGGGATTATAGGCACATGCAGCTGTACCTGGTTCCTCTGATGTTATTATACCAAGCTAGAATCACAGCCACCTCAAATTTCCAAAGCATCTCAAACTCCTCTTGCCCAACTTGACAACCAACATTTCCCTAGAGAACTTGGTGTCTGACACCACAACACCTGGCACACCAGTGCACCTGAACACCCAGTAGTTTCAGAAAGACCTGCTCCTTGACTCACAAAAGGTCTCAGGACTATGAATGCTACATTTAGGGATTTTAAAAAAAAAATTGCTTCTGCCTCCATATCCAGCAAAATCCAATTCATAAATTAAAGGGTTGGGATAATATGAACAGCTAAGAATCATATACTAAAGTTACGGCAATTTGATACAAAGTTACTGTTGGACAATCTAAGGCTATCTCTTAGCAGCTTTTCTCTGCCTTACGTCCTTTCCCAGACACACTCAAATAGAGGGTCCGACAAAAATCCTTGAAAGAAAAGGCATATTCTTTGATGATCTATTCCCATGGCCTGTGGAGCATGTTTTACTCTTGCAGATACATACAGAGTTGGAATGAAATTGTTAAAGTACAATGGAATTATGGAGCTTGGTCTTTATATTATAAAATGCAGTTGCCTAAGACTGCACGTGTATGTGTGTGTGTTGTTTCTTCCCATAATCACGATCATTTTTCATAATTATTTTTATTCCTTGGAAAGAAGAGTAGTTAGTACTCCTGCAAAGAAATGGGTATCTGAACTATCTGGAATCATGCCTAGCAAAAATATTTATCATTTATTAAGCACTTGGTGAAACAGGTTTTATGCTCAGCAGTTCACGCACACTAATTCCTGCAGTATTCACAATAATGACGATACAGATATTGATAGTGCTATCTGCTATTTTTAACTTCCCATCATCCAACTTCTTTCAGTCAACAGTATTGCTTTAGGAAATACTTCTTTTTGTGTAGCTATGTTGGGAGTGTTGATACCTTCTATGTCATCTTCTCCACATTTTCTTTACAATGACTGTCTAAGCCCTTATAATTCCCAATAGCTTAAGCTTAAAGTATTTACATATTATGGCTCCCACATGGCAAATATCAATGTTATAAATTATTTAAAAATAATTATTTATTTAATTTTATTTATTTTTAAAAATTCACTAGAGAGAGAGAAGGAGAACAAAAGTGAGAAAGTAAGCTGCCAGGTCCAGGACTTGAACTACAGTCACCATGTGGGAATCCCGTACCTTAACCACCTCGTCACCTGCTGGCCCAATATTATAAATTATTAAAGGAAGAATCAACGATGTATGATCATCACAGACCAAATCATTGTGGTAAGGGCTCGGTTGTGAGATCCGCTCTCTGTTGTGTATGGCTAGCTCATCAGGGTGCTTTGTTCTTTCATTCATTTACCACTCTGATAAGTACTTACTGAACACCAGTGTCAAGTCCTGTAACAGTTAGGAGGGATAAAGGGATGAATGAGACACAGTTACTTTGCTTTGGGAATTCATGGTCTCTGATGAGACAGCCGAGTAAACAAGCAGACTTGACATAGTAAACTGAACACTATGATAAGAGTGAACATCGGTGCTAAGGAAGCAAATAGCAAAAGAACATAGATATCTCCCAGGCAGGCAAGAGATGGAAAATGAGCCCACGGGGAGAGGCAATAGTGAAGCAAGTGAAAGTGAGGGCTGTGAGCTGGGAAAGAGAAGCCACGTTGAAGTGAAATAAACAGCATCTGCACAGGTTCAGAGGGGTGAAAAAGCTTGGACTCTGAGTACACCCGTAAGTAACACAGGGGTGGCTGAAATGAAGAGATGGACCAGAATGACTTGATACGCTGCCCTACCAGACGTCTCTCCTCCACCTCCCCACTTCTCATTATTGTCATTGTCATACTCCTTTGGAAGTTATGCACATGGCTTCAGGATCGGAATCATTGCGACATTTTTCCATATTGCAGATTATACACATTAGCTTGCTTTCTCAAGAGGAAAATATTCTTTTGTCCCTATACATTAGCCAAGTCCTATATTAAAAATAATAATTCATGCTATCCCATTTTAAAATATGTATTTCATATTTTTAATCCACATGTTGAAATTACTTGGTTCTGTATTAGGACTCGTAAACCTAAAGATAGGTATTATAATAACTTTCAATAAAATATCTCTCTGGAAGGAGCCTTCTTATTCCTTTCCTGAAAAAAAAATTTTATTGCATTTATAGATTTCTTTTCCTACTGATGTTTATTGAAATTACCTTAGAATAAAACTGGGACAGAAGAAAGCTCACAACTCTGTCCACCCAAGTAAATTTATGGATATATTTATCTTCCAATTCCCTCAGTTTCCACAGAACTGACTTCTCATTTTCCTGCCCTGAGTTAGTGTTTCTATAATCGCCTGCTTCTAATTCTTTACTCAGAAGAG
>NW_006160041.1:4732291-4733119 GCF_000334495.1 Tupaia belangeri chinensis | reverse complement strand
ATCTCAGCACTAGGAGGATTCCACAGAATTCATTCTTCATTACGTGGCACTGAGAGAAGCGTGGACTGCCATGAGTAGAACGATTCAAGATGGTGTCACCACGCCCCCTCCTTACTGCCCAATTGACTTCGCGACTTCAAATTCCAACCCTTAGCCTTTTACTCTAGATTGGTAATAGGCTAATCATTCGGGGGTATAATCATTTTTCTTCAGTCAACTCCTTGGACGCACAGTTATTTGACCAAGATTAAGAGTGAGATAAAATAAGTCCTGCCACAGAACAGCTTTATGAAATTATAAATAACACACTCAAGAATGATGACCTCCTTTCTTCCAGTGAAAAAGGAAAAGAGAGCGGCCCATAAATATGCTGGAGTCCCACAGAAAACAGCCATATATCTCTGCAGCTGCTCCATGCTAAAAAGAATTAAATTCCTTCAAATGTTTGGTGTTTTAGCTCTTTCCCCACAATAACTTCCATTCTGAAATTGAGCTTAAAGTATCTCATATGAAGGGAGCACATTCGAGTCCAGTGTGAGCACTCTCTTTATCTAAATAAAGGATGCTCGACATGATTTTCAATGACCTTGTTCCCATTTAGGTAAACTTATAATCTTAAATGGTATTTGTAAAGTTAAATATTTCACCTTAAATTTGTTTTCAAGATGTTTAATTAAAGGTTGCCATTGTTGGGACCAGCAGTTAGCATAATGGCTATGTCGCTGGACTCCCACGTAGTCGATCACAGTTCGCGTCCCAGACCCAGTGGCTTAAACTCACGCTGGGCGCATGTGCGTGTGTGCCCAAGATCCCAGAGGAGAATGGAGG
>NW_006160041.1:4714713-4731691 GCF_000334495.1 Tupaia belangeri chinensis | reverse complement strand
CCCTATAGCAAAAACCTCTAAAAAAAGAAAAGAAAAAAAAGGTTGCCATTGCATAGTCTCATTTCTGATCAATATTAATATGTATACACACACACAACTGGATGCTTTTTATATTAAACCAAAGACAGAAAAGATCTAGAGCTTAGGCAAACTTACAAGAAATCACTGTCTATCCTCTTCTCCTATCTTCATCACTTACCTAACTCAAGCCCAATAGAGAAATAACTTTAGAACATGATAAGATCATGTACATGTGATATCTGTACTCTAATTTTATTTCAATTAACATGCCCTTTAGGACCAGCAGGTGACGTGGAGGTTAAAGTAGCTAGATCTCACATGGTTGACTCCTAGACCAGGAGGTCTGAAAATAAGCCAGGAGTGTGGGTGTGCATACCCAAAATCCCAAGAGGAGAATGGAGGAGAAGGTATTTTGGCGTGGCTATTCTTCTTGTGGGGGTGAGTTCTCATTTTTTCTCTCTCTCTCTCTTTCTTGCAAGTACATGTATACTATAGCAAACTTTTAAAAATCTTTTGGAGTTCATGTCTTGAAACCCACTCTTTTTCCTCTCCTGGAGACAATCAATTGCCAAGTAAGGAATGATTAATATGCATACCTTGTTTGGCTTATATTAAATTTCCACGGAATTAGAAGGCTTTAAAGTGAATTTTCCTGGACTACAGAAATTGCACTCAGCCTAAACAAAATTAGTTAATTTTTTCCAAGACATCTGAATTAAACCAAAGAAAGCAGTGTTTGGGGGTATATGATTTTATTTCTGCTTGCACATACTCATTCCATCATGCATTTACTCATTCAATCCTGTATTTTCTCTACAACTTTTTATCCAACTACCTAGAATGAGCCAATTGCTGTGCTATATGCTAGGCAGATCCATGGAGTTTACAGAATACTGAGATTTGAGCTAGGTCTAACCAGAAAGCACCAGTTAGTTGCTAAACGATCAGCTACAACTCCTTAAAATCAATCTGGAGTTCCTGAGTATAAGAAAAATTCAGTGGAGTATAATAATTTTTATTATATCTTGCTGTAATAAAAATTGGTTACCAATCCATTGTTAGTAAAGATGAGAAATTATACCGGAATTTAAGCAACAGTATTATCTACTTGCCTATAATCTCTGCTTGCTTCGGTAGCCTACACATGCTTCTTGTTCCCAATACATACACTGGAGCAGAATAAAGACATGATTTATAATAGCTTTTGCTAATGAATTAGCCTTTAAGAAGACCTCTTTGCAGACTCAAGATTTAATTAGCAGTAGGAAAAAAAAAAAAAACAACAGCTAATCTTAGCCAAATTTTGTGCCAAGGATGGGTGTCCTTTATTTCCATTCTTGAGGTCTTCTAGGTATATGTGAGTAAATATGGTACAGCTTTTATTTCTCTTTTTCCCCCCACTTTTAAGATTTTTTTCTCCATCTGCTCAAGAAAGGAAGGGTGGATCAAAAGAAAGGGGAGGGAGGAAGGAAAGGAGAGTGGGTGGAAAGGGGATTAATCTATCTGTTGTTCAAGGCAGCCTGACAGAGGGAAGAGGAGTATTGAACCACAGAAGATTAACCAAACTTCAATGTACCTTCCCAAAAGCAGGAGGAATGTAATGCTACGTGGTGTTCCACTGATAAGCAAATCCCTCTAAATCCTTTCAATTTATTTCTTGGCCTGGAGAAATTACATATTATTTAGGAGACAGAAGCAAAAAAAAAAAAAAAAAGCACAACAACCAACCAAATTTTTCTTCAGTCAACTCCTTGGACGCACAGTTATTTGACCAAGATTAAGAGTGAGATAAAATAAGTCCTGCCACAGAACAGCTTTATGAAATTATAAATAACACACTCAAGAATGATGACCTCCTTTCTTCCAGTGAAAAAGGAAAAGAGAGCGGCCCATAAATATGCTGGAGTCCCACAGAAAACAGCCATATATCTCTGCAGCTGCTCCATGCTAAAAAGAATTAAATTCCTTCAAATGTTTGGTGTTTTAGCTCTTTCCCCACAATAACTTCCATTCTGAAATTGAGCTTAAAGTATCTCATATGAAGGGAGCACATTCGAGTCCAGTGTGAGCACTCTCTTTATCTAAATAAAGGATGCTCGACATGATTTTCAATGACCTTGTTCCCATTTAGGTAAACTTATAATCTTAAATGGTATTTGTAAAGTTAAATATTTCACCTTAAATTTGTTTTCAAGATGTTTAATTAAAGGTTGCCATTGTTGGGACCAGCAGTTAGCATAATGGCTATGTCGCTGGACTCCCACGTAGTCGATCACAGTTCGCGTCCCAGACCCAGTGGCTTAAACTCACGCTGGGCGCATGTGCGTGTGTGCCCAAGATCCCAGAGGAGAATGGAGGGGAAGGGATTGCGGCATGGCCATCCCCCCTGGGGGTGATTTCTCGCTTTCTGCCTCTCTGTCTCTCTCTGTCTGTCTGGCGAGTGCACGCGCCCTATAGCAAAAACCTCTAAAAAAAGAAAAGAAAAAAAAGGTTGCCATTGCATAGTCTCATTTCTGATCAATATTAATATGTATACACACACACAACTGGATGCTTTTTATATTAAACCAAAGACAGAAAAGATCTAGAGCTTAGGCAAACTTACAAGAAATCACTGTCTATCCTCTTCTCCTATCTTCATCACTTACCTAACTCAAGCCCAATAGAGAAATAACTTTAGAACATGATAAGATCATGTACATGTGATATCTGTACTCTAATTTTATTTCAATTAACATGCCCTTTAGGACCAGCAAGTGACGTGGAGGTTAAAGTAGCTAGATCTCACATGGTTGACTCCTAGACCAGGAGGTCTGAAAATAAGCCAGGAGTGTGGGTGTGCATACCCAAAATCCCAAGAGGAGAATGGAGGAGAAGGTATTTTGGCGTGGCCATTCTTCTTGTGGGGGTGAGTTCTCATTTTTTCTCTCTCTCTCTCTTTCTTGCAAGTACATGTATACTATAGCAAACTTTTAAAAATCTTTTGGAGTTCATGTCTTGAAACCCACTCTTTTTCCTCTCCTGGAGACAATCAATTGCCAAGTAAGGAATGATTAATATGCATACCTTGTTTGGCTTATATTAAATTTCCACGGAATTAGAAGGCTTTAAAGTGAATTTTCCTGGACTACAGAAATTGCACTCAGCCTAAACAAAATTAGTTAATTTTTTCCAAGACATCTGAATTAAACCAAAGAAAGCAGTGTTTGGGGGTATATGATTTTATTTCTGCTTGCACATACTCATTCCATCATGCATTTACTCATTCAATCCTGTATTTTCTCTACAACTTTTTATCCAACTACCTAGAATGAGCCAATTGCTGTGCTATATGCTAGGCAGATCCATGGAGTTTACAGAATACTGAGATTTGAGCTAGGTCTAACCAGAAAGCACCAGTTAGTTGCTAAACGATCAGCTACAACTCCTTAAAATCAATCTGGAGTTCCTGAGTATAAGAAAAATTCAGTGGAGTATAATAATTTTTATTATATCTTGCTGTAATAAAAATTGGTTACCAATCCATTGTTAGTAAAGATGAGAAATTATACCGGAATTTAAGCAACAGTATTATCTACTTGCCTATAATCTCTGCTTGCTTCGGTAGCCTACACATGCTTCTTGTTCCCAATACATACACTGGAGCAGAATAAAGACATGATTTATAATAGCTTTTGCTAATGAATTAGCCTTTAAGAAGACCTCTTTGCAGACTCAAGATTTAATTAGCAGTAGGAAAAAAAAAAAAAACAACAGCTAATCTTAGCCAAATTTTGTGCCAAGGATGGGTGTCCTTTATTTCCATTCTTGAGGTCTTCTAGGTATATGTGAGTAAATATGGTACAGCTTTTATTTCTCTTTTTCCCCCCACTTTTAAGATTTTTTTCTCCATCTGCTCAAGAAAGGAAGGGTGGATCAAAAGAAAGGGGAGGGAGGAAGGAAAGGAGAGTGGGTGGAAAGGGGATTAATCTATCTGTTGTTCAAGGCAGCCTGACAGAGGGAAGAGGAGTATTGAACCACAGAAGATTAACCAAACTTCAATGTACCTTCCCAAAAGCAGGAGGAATGTAATGCTACGTGGTGTTCCACTGATAAGCAAATCCCTCTAAATCCTTTCAATTTATTTCTTGGCCTGGAGAAATTACATATTATTTAGGAGACAGAGGCAAAAAAAAAAAAAAAAAGCACAACAACCAACCAAAAAGTAAAACCAGCCACCCAACTTGCACCATCTCTGGGAATCTTGATTGGATGCCTGCTGACTACATACACATAAAGATCTGGCTTTGATGGCTGTTTTTCTTGTTGGTGCAGTTCCCTCTAAGATTGGTAATCAGAAAGACTTGGCTGTGCTTCTACTGTAAACTCTTTTGGTTCTCACCACAAACCTTGTTTTGAGTATTAGAGTCTAACTGTTTATCATAAGGGAATGTCAAAAATTTACCTGAAGGAGACCAGCAGGTGGTGTGGTGGTTAAGGGTGCAGGACTCCCACAGGGTAGACCCTGGTTCAAGTCCTGGACCTGGTGACTTGCTTTCTCTCTCTCTTTCTCTTTCTCTCTCTCTCTCCCCCTTCTGTTCAAATTAAAATAAATAAATAGAATTAAATAAAATGATTCTTAAAAAAAATTACCTGAAGCGCCAGAGATCCAATCTATTAGGTCATAGGGAAAGTCATGATGTATTTTTCTATGAAAAAAAAAATGCATCATGAGTTTCCTGATGACCCAATACTTTTCCTTCCTTCCTTCCTTCCTTCCTTCCTTCCTTCCTTCCTTCCTTCCTTCTTCCCTCCTTTCCTCTCTTCCTTCCTTTGAAGTGAGATTTCCTTCCTAAGTGAGCCCTTTATCTCAATGTTTTTACTAAACTCAAACCTGTTTTTTAAAAAAGGGTGAGCAACCAAAGCAAAATATGTATGTGACCCTCAAGCACTGATGCAGATACCAGTTAATAGATATTATAAAATTCTGAACAAAGGACTCCATCAGGGCTAGACTATGAAACAGAGTTAATTTTTATACGCTGTGATTCTTACTCACATTTGGACATGTCTGTTAGTACACTGGGCACTCATGTGCCCATGATCTGGCGTCAGCTAAGGCCTGGGAAGTACTGAATCTTCAAGACCTATTTGGAGGTGCTGTCTCTCTCCATGTTCTTCTCTTTCTATCTGTCTTACTAACTCATGAAAGAAATAAAGAAACTATTTTTTTAATGAAAAGTCTCCATATGGAGAATAGCAATTAATTTTTTAGTCAAAGATGCTGATATCATGCTTTACTCCAAGATGTTTCTTACTCTACAGTTAAAAAAATGGGTTTTTGAAAAAGAAACTGGAATTACATAACCTTGTAAAACTTTTTTTCTCTTATTTAGGGATTTTTTTTTTTAATCCCCAGCAGGGATGGCCACGCCACAATCCCTTTTCCCCTATTCTCCTCCCCAGATTTTAGGCACACACACACACATGCACTCGGTGTGAGTGTTAAGCCACCAAGTCTGGCTTGAACCATAGTTGACCATGTGGCATCCAGTGTATTAAACACTAAGCCACCTGCTGACTCTGAATTTTCTTTTTCTCTTAGCCTTCAGTCTTGGTATCCTAATTTCTCCACCAAATACAGGACATTTAGCCCTTCCTGGGAGGTTGAGAGCACAACTAAAAACTTAATAAGACCCAAATACCAGAGAAGATATCCAAGTGAATAGCAGTGACACTCAATATTTGTTCTCATGATGAGTGGAGGTATGTTAAATGATCAAGAGAGAAGGAAATAGGGTATAGCCAAATTACTTGGACTTAAAAACAATATAGTCCTTATTTAATTAATGGTAGGCCACTTTTACAGAAAGGAGTGTACAATACACATGAACATCTGTCAGTTTAGTTGATGCAGCTACCTTAGGAAACTAGACATGACTGAGAATACACCCAGCAAACAAAAAAGAGATGCAAGTTTGAGAAGATGCAAACACAACAAGGAAGTGAATATTAGCACAGCTCAGAACTTAGTATGTGGCACAAAATATTTACTCAGAACAGTCAAATGCAATGCAGTGAATCTGACATACAATTGGTAGAAAATACAAGCTTCTCCCTTCCTATCACATTGAGAAGATGGTCTTCCACTCAGCCAGACAGCATCATGGTTTATATTAAAAGACAGAAGAAATTATAGCAAGATTTGTGCATTTGAAACTAGACTTAATAAGATATTGAGAGAGTTAAAGGTGATCTGCAACCAGCAAGTTGAAATCAGAATCATGAAGGGAAAATGAGGTCAATTGGAGAATATGATATGAAATCCCAAGAGAGGTTAAAAAATGCAAAGGAGGTCAGGTTTGGATTGAGACTTTATCTCTAGTTACTTGTGTCTAGAAGACAAGACCAGCTTCCCACAGAAGAATAGAGAATGAATTCAAATAAAGCTCTTTGATTTATATAATAAATCTCACATTGAGAAATGTCTACAGGTAGTGTTTAAAGAAACTTAAGAACCTAGATGGGCTCACGTACCCTCCAAAAGACACTATCTCTTTGCTCAGCTATAACTAGTATTAAATGGATAACTCCATCTTAAATGCTGACTCAGAACAAGTTATAAAGACAAACACAACAGAATCTCCATGTGGGAAAAGGATCATACTTCATTTCTCATTTCTGATGGACAGCAAGGCTAACAATCTTTCCCTGTTCTATCAGAAGCAATATTATTCACTCATTGTCAAAGTAGGTATTGTAAATATAGTAGGTGTAGTCACAGGCATGAGACCCTTGTAGTTCCATAGAACTGTGTGCTCACAAGAACCCTGCACAGGATTTCTTACTGCCTTGAGATGCTTAATCATTTTGTGTTTTGTAAGGGAAGTTCTACAGAACAAGGGACCATGTACATAAACAGAGGAAAGAAGTGCAATGTGTGTGATCACCCTTGTCACCACATCTACAGTGTTCCTGAGCCCAATAAGCACAGGATTCTGTGCACGCACCATGAATGGGAGAGAGTAATAAAAAATCAAACAACTTTATTTCTCCCAGTATTTCTCCTTGGGAGACTGGCATTGTCTTAAGAGTGATTAGAAAAACATTCTCAGTCCAAAGCTGACTCTCTTGGGGTTCTATATCATGCCTGTAGTACATCTACTAAGTAAATAGGTTTAAACCGTAAGCCACGCTCTCCCTTTGAACCAGAATTTACTTAGAAAGCAGAGAGAAGACAGCAATGTTTAAGAAACACATCAACCAAGGAAACCTATCACATCCTGTCTTACTTCTCTGTATTGGTCAACCAGTTACACTACAAATAATGACATTGGAGAAAAGAGAAATGGCAATCCAGAGACCCTTTCGCTTTCAATGGTTCCTTATTCATCAGTAAGCTAGAAAATGTCATAGAATGTGTGTGTATCAAGAAGTGAAAGAGGGACCAGCAGTTAGCGTAATGGCTATGTTGCTGGACTCCCATGTAGTCGACCGCGGTTCCCGTCCCAGACCCGGTGGCTTAAAAGTCACGCCGGGCACGGGGGGGGGGATGCCCAAGATCCCAAGACGAGAATGGAGGAGAAGGGATTGCAGAGTGGCCATCCCCCCTGGGGGGTGATTTCTCGCTTTCGGTCTCTCTTTGTTTGGTGAGTGACTGCACCCTATAGCAAAAACCTCTCAAAAAAAAAAAAAAGTGAAAGAAAAATCAGTAAATAAGTTTTTGAAAGCATTTCCTCTGTTCTGATAAGAACAAAAGACATGTACATATGAGCTATGGAATATGAACTGCATTATTTCATTGATTGATTCTGCATTGGAGTTGAGTACTCTTATGCAATGCATTTAAAGCTGGATTTGAGGACCAGCAGTTAGTGTAATGGCTATGTTGCTGGACTCCCACGTAGTGGACCACAGTTCATGTCCTGGACCCAGTGGCTTAAAACTCATGCCAGGCGCGTGTGCGTTCATGCCCAAGATCCCAAGAGGAGAATGGAAGAGAAGGGATTACGGTGTGGCCATCCCCCCTGGGGAGTGAGTTCTCGCTTTCTGTCTCTCTGTCTGTCTGGCGAGCGTACGTGCCCTATAGAAAACAACAACAACAACAAAAAAAAGGTGGGTTTGTAGAATGTAAAGTTGAATAGTGGGCCAGCTCCATGATCGGGTGGTTAAAGAGGCTGGATTCTACATCACTGGTTGAGCAGGTTGAGTTCTGGCCCCAGAAGCTTGAAAAACACACAGAGCACATGTGTATTTGTGTCTAGCATCTCAAAAGGAGGGAGAAATAGAGAAGGGATTGTGATGTGACCATTCCCCGTAAAGACTGCTTTTTTCTCTCCCTTTCTCTCTGTTTCTCTCTCTGGCAAGTGCACATGCCTTTTAGAAAAGAAATGAAAAAAGGAATATCCATGCTGATAGTTTAACATTTTAACATTTCTTCACTTACAATGTCATTAAATAGCAAATAGAAAATACCATGACAAGTTGAGAGAGGCAGACTATGGAAGAAAGGCAAAGAACATTATATTTTAGTACTTTTAACATCAGTCCCCCCCCCTTTTTGAACATGGGGACCCTTAGTTTTATTTTGCTCTGGCTTTCACAAATTATGTAGCCAACCCCTGAGAACAGTTCTGTAATGTGTTTTTGACCAAGCCACAGGAGTGTGACATGGTTTTCAGAAACTCAAATTATGACAAATAGTATATGTTCCTGAAACTCAGTCCCTTGTGCTTCACGCCTAGCCTGTGACTATGGGTCTTAACTAGTTTTATTCTCTCAAAGGCACATAGCAAGAAGCAGCACCCTCGTTTCTGTAGTAATCTGGCTGTCCTAACTCTTTACCCTTCCCGTACTTCTCCTCTATATCAGCCTAGACCACTGTTAGTAACATTCTGGAGAATAAGGGTCAGGTGGTGGTTCAGTGGTAATACAATGATCCAAGATGTTGGAGCCACATGGGAAGGTTCCAGGTTCATGTCCCAGGGTATCCCAGTTCATACCTGGGGTGTGTACATGTGCTTATGACTCAGGCTAGCTCGGGCTGGTCACAGCATGAGAATTCCTTTAGGGAGATCCCATCTCTCTCTCATGGAATAAATAAATAAATGAACTTGAAAAAAACTAATGACACTTCAGAGATGAGTCCAGAGAAAGTCACCTTGTTTATTCCCACATATTTCCAGTTCTGAAAATTCGGAGTTTCAGTGCAGCCACTTTTAAAAACTAATGATTCTCATATAATTTCCTTTAAAACAAATTTGCACTGGCCTATGTATAGAGAGAGTGTGGTGGATATCAAAACCAGAATTGAGAACTAGCCATACAGAATCAAAAACTTTTGCTTTCAGGCAAATTTCCCTCTGAGAAGGTAGAGAGCCAGCTGATCTTGGGAAAGGGGGCTGTCTTTCTACCCTAGCCTGGTAGGAAGTGGGAATTTAATCATCTCTAACTCTGCTGACTCAGTGGCATCTTTAAAACTGTGTCAGAAGAATATTTTTAATTTACAATCTGTCTCTTTGAAAGAAATCAATATGTCATTTACTGGTACTTTTTTTTTTAATCTGAGAATCTTTATTTAGCTTTTCTGTGTGTGTGTATGTGTGTGTGTGTGTGTGTGTGTGTGTATGTGTGTGTATGTGTGTGTGTGTATGTGTGTGTTTTCCCTAGTCTTCTAGGGAGCAAAAGAAAAAGTGTTTTGATTGTATATGTATTGATTCAATCACTTTGAACAAAAAATAAACAACTAAATACAGCAGAGTAGATTTAATGACAATCTTTTAGGGATCAAGATCTCTAAGCAGCACAGTCTCTCATTCTAGGTGATTGGAAATAAACAGAAATCAATAAAACAGGATTACTGGGCAATAAACAAGAGAAGCCACATTCATAATTTAAGAAGCTTCTTTTCTTGCATTCATTACTGAAGAATGCACTTGGGCCCTATTCTATTTTTACAACAGCATCGATTTTTTTTTTCCCTCTCCCAGCATATAGTCTTTGTCTTTAATTTTCTTGTTTGTTTTTCTTTATTTTTGAGAGATTCTGAAGATAAGTAACTATCTAGATGTTCCTATATTCTAACCTGCTTAGAGAAACCAACAGCCAAAAGAAGGTGCATAGCATCCTAGTAAAGAGAGACTCCTCAAACCCTCCCCATCCCAGTAAAGTATCAGGTGAGAAGGGTGTCACAGACCATGGACATAGATGGGTTTGAAGGAACAAGGATCCTGCTGTCAAAATGTTTGTTCACACTAGAGAAAGCAACTATTGCAGCAATGGTCAAAATCTGTTCCCCTCTTCCTCCTGTATGCACTGGCAATATATCTAGCCTAACCATGTTTCCTCTGGAAGCAGAAGGGGTCAGGTGGCATAGATCGGATGAAGAAATGACCAAGGCAGTCTTCTAGAGACTCTAGACTTATTGTTTTCTTCCTAATGAAAAGGGAAATCTTCGCTGGTCCAACTGCTTTCTCTTTTTTCCTAGGGACTGGATGGGATATTTGGAGCTGTAGATTCCACTTTGTGTCTATAAGGTAGCAAGTGTGAAGGAAAAGACAAAAGAGAAAATATATCCACTCTTCAGTCATGCCTGGTCAAGTGTTACTGGAACGTGAAGTCAATCATAATAGACAGAGAACAATCCAAAACAGCCATGATGCAAGGACTGGTGAGTACTCTTTGTCTTTGGAGCACATTAGTCACCAGGTGACATCTGAATCATACCTGGGAATGAGGCATGGACCTATTCTATAGAGAGCTATTTTCATTAAAGACTTTTATAAGATAGGGAAAACAAAAACAAAAACAAAAACAAAACCCTGCCCAATTAGGAAATTGCCTCAGTGATGAAGATGCTCACCAATATGCCACTTCTATGGCCCATATGACAGAGTCCAAAAGGAGTTTGAACTGGGAGAGGCTGTTTTAGAGATAAGCCAGCAATATTTTTTCCTTAGTGAGGATAAATATTTTTGATTAAACATCTTTAACACATCTGCGATTGACATACCCAAACGGAATTGATCACCCCTACTACTGCTGCAGTCCTTGTCCCTGTCTAGGGTGTCATTACTCTTCAGTAATCAGCCCAAACTCCCAGGGTCATCATTAAACCCTCCCTACTCACCACCTTATCTCCAGGTACCAAGTTCTGCCAAGTTCATTTCTAAAATGTCGATCTATTCTTCATTTCTACTGCCTATTTGCTTACTTGGGTGAATCCGAGATGCCCTAATCAGAACCCCTTTTGTCACTTATTTCTCTCCCTTGTAATGAACTCTAGAAAATATTACCAGGATAAGAACAGCTGTCATATGCCACTCTCTAGGTCCAAATTTAGCTCACTGTTTATCAAAGTTTAAATTTAATTTAAAAAATTTTTAAATGCAAAATTCACTACCTCTGAAATAATGTTCTTGGCAGCATCATCATCCACTACTACTTGCTTGTGTAAATGCCTCCACCTTCGGACTATTAAATAAATGGTGTGTCATTTTGTGAACAACTGCATTAAGCTCCTAACTTCATGTTTTGCTTCATATTGCTCCTTACCCATGTGTATTAGTTCTTCATCCCATCCACCCTTGCTGAAACTCTATATATTCTTTGTTTTAGAGATGAACTCAATACTTTTTCTTTTTCTTTTTTTTTTTTTGAGAGATTTTTGCTATAGGGCACGTGCGCTCGCCAGACAGACAGAGAGAGACAGAGAGACAGAAAGCAGGAAATCACCCCCCAGGGGGGGTGGCCACGCCACAATCCCTTCTCCTCCATTCTCCTCTCGGGATCTTGGGCACGCACGCACACGTGCCCAGCGTGGAACTCAATACTTTTTGATGCAGTTATTTTCTGATTCCAAGGCTGAAAAATAAAACATTTCCTGTGGCATGCCAACTCAGTACTTTCTTGGAATCTCACTTAAAGCAATTATTAAAATCTCACATAATATTTCCCCTTAAACTTGATTGCTACTTGAGGGAGAGAAGGAACCTTGTCCAGAGGCAACCAGCCATAGTATCAAGGCAAAAGTGTGATGTTCAGGGTCAGGAAATGAGCTCTGCCCTTTGCCTGTGGCTGGAACCCAGGACGTCCACAAGTGCTCTACATATCTAGGTTTCTCTTCTGTAAATCTGAGACAATGGCATTCACTCTGTGGCATTGTTGTACAGTCTGGAATGGGCATCAGTGACTCAGAGATGTTACTAACATTATGATGATATTTACTATTGGTTTGAAATCACACACAGGACTACTGTAGTGCTGGAATAGAGCCCAGGTACAAACAAATTTCTTTTCTTACTTTTCTGTTTTTTAAGGTTTTTGCCATAGTGTGCATGAACTCACTGGAGAGACAGAGAGACAGTGAGAGATATAGTGAGAAATCAACCGCCAGGATGATGGTCATGCCTCAATTCCTTCTCCTTCATTCTTCTGTGATTTTGGGCATGCACACACACATGACTGGTATGCGTTTCAAGCTGCTGGGTCTGGGACTTGAACCACTGTTGGCCATCTGAGTGTCTAGTGCCTTAACTACCATGCCATCTGTTGGCCCCACACACAAACATTTTAAATGAATATTAGGTACTCAGAGAATGCCTAATGATTAAGATGGAATTTGGTAAGCCAAGAGTTGTATTTAAAGAATATGGAGAAGGATAGCAAGAGAACAAATAGAGAGGCATGACATTAGTGGGACACAGAAATGGTTTATTACCTGTTGATGATGATGTGTATAGTATTCTCAACTGGACTGGTTTGGGAAGTATTTCATGTTGGATAATTTCTTTATGCAAGCCAAATGATATATAGTGATTGAATGTTTTAAAAATAATGAGAATAAATAATAATCATCATCATCTGAAAAAAATGATGAAAAGTTATTTGATGGTGATGATGTGGATAGTAATGTCTTTGTCTTGACTGATATGCATGGTAATTGTGCTGGGAAAAATGTAATAAACTGTAAAGGTATACGTGATTGAATGTAATATAAAAAAGATTGTGATAATAAATAAAATTAAATAAAAAAGGAATATGAAAAATAGGAATGGAGAAGGGAAAGTATCTCCTATGTTTGTTGGATTATTACTAATCTAAACTTTGGAGCGTTGAGGCAGAAACAGCTTTAAAAACTTTCTATTAAGAGTGAGAGAGCCCCATGATGTATTAACACATTTGGAAAATGTTGTGAGAATACTATTTAGTCTTTCAACATAAGGAAATTCTGTAACTCTTTTTTTAATTGTGGGAGGTTGAATGCACTCATCAGGGCAAGTGAGAGAGAGAAATGAAGGGAGAGAGAACACCCCCGATGGGGCATGGTCCTGCTGCAGTCCCTTGTCCCCAAATTCCTCCATTCTGCTGGGATTTAGAGCATGCATGCACACATACTAGGAATGGTTCTCAAGCCTCAAGGGCTGAATTTCAAACTCAGCCAAATGGAATTGAGTTTCCTTAACCATTAAGCTATAGGACTAGCCCAGGAAATAGCAAAACTATGGATGGACTTAAAGGACATTACGCTAAATATAATAAGCCAGGATCAGAGAGACAAATATCACGTGATCTTAGTTATATGTGGAATATAAAAAAGCTGAAGTCAGAGAGGAAGAGAGTAGAATGGTGGATACCAGAGGCTTGGAACAGCGAATGGGGCAATGTTTCTCAAGGATACAGAATTTCAGTAAGACAGGAGAGAGAGGTTCTGGTAATCTATTAGATATTAATAATAATAATGTATTGTATACTTTAAAATAGCTTTAAGGAATGATTTTAGGGACCAGCAGATGGTGGAATGGTTACATAACTGGACTCCCACATAGTAGACCTTGTTCTGAGTCCTGGAACCCTCTGCTTAAAACTCAGGCTGGTGCCTGTATGTGACTGGTCAAAATCCCGAGAGGAGAAGGGATTGCAGCATGACCATCACCCCCGGGGTGGGGGGGTTGTGGCATGATTTCTCTCTTTCTGTCTCTGTCTCTTTTTGTCTCCCTAGTGAGTGCAAGTACCCTATAGTAAAAATTTCCCTAAAAAAAGAAAAACATAGATTTTAAATGTTGTCACCCGAAGAAATGATAAATATTTGAGATAATGAGTATGCTATTAGCTTAATTTGATCACTCCGTATGTATACATGCATTGAAACATTACATCATACCCCATAGATACATATGATTGCTTTTTAAATTAAAAATAAAGTAAAACAAAAAAAAAAAAAGAAAGAGAGTGTCTCTAGAAGAGCACATTCAGTGTTGAGATAAAAATGTCTTATTGGCCCAGAAAAGCTCATAAGCAATATATGTCGCAATTCTACCACTGTATATAAGGGAGTCAAATTCCTTATTTGCAGGACTATGGCTTTAAAGTAAGTCAACTATCATGTGCAATCTGGAAATTGGGACAATTTAATATTTGAATAAATCAGTCTTTTGTAAGAAGTCCAATAAGTGCCGACGAAGAGATTTGGGGTTTACTGTCTTGTCGTTTCAAATGGCTTGGCTGAGCAGAGCCAGGGATCCTATGGTTCTTTGGCCACACTAGTTCTGCCTTGCTTAAACCCTTAAGTGGAATCCTTTATATAAAGGAAAATAAGAGTAAGGGTAATCACTCTGAATAAATGCCCTGTAAAATGACTTTGGCAATTATGCTGTTTGTAAGTACCTCTGAGTCCATTAAGATAAACATCTATCTTTGAATATTCACATTAATGCACTAGACTCTTCCTTCTTAGATAAATCTTAGTTGAACATCATGCAGTTAACACAGTTTATCATCTCTTGCTCCTCTTCCCTCCAATGCACACATTAATGCATGCAGGGGGATGGTTTTTAAGTGATGTTAGTCACAGAGTACACATTCACACACAAGGCAGTCTCTAAACATCTTTAAATACAGAATAAATATACTTTAGGCTTTAAATACCTTCATAGACTATATACCCAGGCACACATTGAACTGGACTCTTAATTTCCTACATAAGCAATATCTAATAGGCGAAGGCAATAAATGCTTGTGTGTAAAATAGTTTAATATGCTTCCAAGTGCTTGGCACACATAGGTCCAAAATGAAATCTAATTCCCTAGTTACCCCTCTATGAAAAACAAACAAACAGTATCTCTAGCTATATTTATATTATAGAACACATCTATAGCTATATCTGTGGTTTAAACTTGGGTCCCAATTTCATTAACTTTTGCAGCCAAATTGGGAAAATGCTCCAGGATCCCCGGTACTTATTCATACCACATTCTTCTTTGCAGTACAGAAAAACAGGCATCATACAAAATAGCCTAATGCTTTTGCTGTCTTCTGTGAGTGTTACATTAGCTATAATAATGATATTGGCAGGAGGGATATAAAATTTGATATTATATAATTAATAATAAGTGCAGCTGAAGAACTGATTAATCAGAATGGACAGTGGCCACAGTGCTGGAGCTGGGTCCTAGCAGCTTTGGTTGTCCTGCGCGCCTCCATCTGCCTTATGAGGGAGGTAAGTAAGAGTAAGGGCAGATGGTGGGGAGTCCTGCTGTGAGGGACACAGGTGCCCTGAAGGCAAAGGCTCTTGGGAGTCTTGAGGCAGTCAATATTTGCCAACTAGTATCGAAGTGTCTCAGTAATTTTAACAGATGTAAATGTATCATTTAGCAGATGATGCTACAGAGACCAAGATGGTATATCCAACTTAACTAGGAAAAATTTCTGTTGCATTGGGAAAAATTCTGTTGTGTTGTGATTCTGAAGGGTATTTTCAACTGATACAAGAATGATGACTCACCATTCACTCCTTTAACAGTCTTTTTCTGAACTAATGCTTTAGGGGGCACAAAAAAAGTAAATGAAGTAGCCCCCCGTCTCAACAAGTTTATATTTAAATACATACATGTTTGGCAAATATGTCCTTAAATAATAGTGAAAAGAAAAACAAAGCACTTTGAGGAAGGATCAGTCACTTCTGACTGGGGTGTTCAGAGAGAAATTCATAGAGATGATGATTTATGGCTTCAACAGATTAGTGGGATATTAACAGATAGAGGTGGTAACAGATAGTCCGGGTGAATAGTAAAGATAAACACATAGAGACAGAAAAGTAAAAAGGAAGAAATAGGAATAAGATACTATGGTTTGAATGTCCCTCTAAAAATTAATGTGTTAAGATTTGGTTGTGACCAAAAAGTAAAAAAATTTAGTCTAACTGTGGCGTTGAAAGGTGTGGCCTTTGTGAGGAGATAAATATTAAGATTATTGGATCAAGTGCCCCAAGAATGATTCCTGATGGGTCTATAAAGATAGGAAATGACACCAAACAAAGACAGAGAAACATAGATCATGTTCTCCTGCCCTCCACTACACTGGATATAGCCACACAACCCTCACCAGATGCAGCCTCCGGACCTTCGACCACCAAACCATAAGCTAAATGAATTTCCATTCTCTTGAACTATCCAGATTAAGGTATTCTCTGTTATTAGCAATGCAACAGACTAGAACCAGAGACTACTTTGCTTTGGCTGGAGCACAGAGTAACTATGGAGATGATGGTTTTGGAATGAAGAACTTTGTATACATATGAGAGACTTGAAAAAGTTTACGAAAAATTAGAATAAAAACACAAGACTAGGTCCAGCAAATGGTGTAATGGTTGTCACTGGACACCCATGTAGTCGACTGCGGTTCGAGTCCAGTGTATGTGTGTGCATGCCCAAAATTCCGAGAGGAGAATGGAGGAGAAGGGATTGCGGTGTGGCCATCCCCCCCTAGGGGGTGATTTCTCACTTCCTGTCTCTCTGTCTCTCTCTGTCTTTCTGGTGAGTGCATGACCCTATAGCAAAAACATCTCCAAAACAACAACAACAACAAAACCCACAAGGCTATTTTGGTGCAAAAATATTTTTTAAATGCATTCCCATGTTTATCATAACATGCATTTTCTTTTTTTTTTTTTTTTTTTTATCATATGTGTGTATATATATA
>NW_006160041.1:4689213-4714606 GCF_000334495.1 Tupaia belangeri chinensis | reverse complement strand
TATATATATACATGTATGTGTGCATATACATATTGTGTGTATAAATACAATATATGTATATACACATATTTATTAGTGTATGTGTGTATATATACACACACACACCATATATGTGTGTGTGTGTGTGTGTATGATGGATTCTAGAATGAAGAACTTTTGTATATATATGAGAAACTAGAAAAAGTTCATGAAAAACTAGAATGAAAACACAAGGCTATTTTGGTGCAGAAATGTTTTTAAAATCCATGCATAGATTTATCATAATATGCATTTTCCATGGACTTTTGAAGACCCCATTATATATATGAATATATAGATGTATGTGTGAGAATGTGTGTGTATATATATATATATATATATGGGTGTATATATGCAGCTATATATATATATGTATACAATATACAATATATATGGATGTATATATGCAGCTATATATATTTAAATATGTATGTATACATACACACAATGAATATACACACACACGCACACGTATACACATACACACACACACATATATTTATTGTATTGAGAGAGACGAGACACTGATGGCTCTAGGGAAATCTACCCCTGCTACTTGAAAAACCTTGAAAAATCAAATCAAATGCACACTAATGGTACACCAGCAAAGTGATCTTTCTATGCAAATGCCAATGCATATTATTTAATCCTAGAAGGAGTACATGTTCCACATATTTAAAGCCACTGTTCTGCCAAGCACATTTTTCTGCCGGGGCACTCCGCTGAATGAGGGCATTACTATACACACTTCAGAGATGAATGAAATGCCTGTTTCTACTTCTTTTTAAGTGAGGCCTCAGCAAGAAGGTGGAAGACTTACAAATAATTCTTATCTGTGGTGAAGAATTCTACTCTGTTTTGAAATTCATCCTGCAGGGTTTTTCTGTCTTCCACCTGAAGAAAATGTTCAGCTGAGATACAGTTAATAAAGCCCTGCAGGGGTACTCTCAGCCCTGTTGGATGTGATTAAATGACAGGCATTTGGAATGACATGTTCACACATCTGTGTGTATTTGTGTGTGTTTGTGTGTGTCTGCATGCATACAAGTATGTGAGTGTGTGTGTGTGTGTGTGTGTGTGTGTGAGAGAGAGAGAGAGAGAGAGGCAGAGAGAGAATAACAAAAACATGAAAGAAATAAAGTTAGTTTTAATGGCCCAATAGATTCTCAGCTGGAACACAGGACTCAAAGAGAAAGTTACATAAAAGAAACTTGGGCAGCTTTAAACACCATCTGGACCATGCTGTGCTTATTTGAGCTTTACCTATTTTTTTTTTTTAAGCCACACAACAAAAAGTACCTACAAATACAACTAGAGGAGAGATTTACAGATTCTTTGGAGATCAGATGCTCTGGCCTTCAGACATGTAAGGTATATCTCTATCAGTCTTATTTGATAGAAGGATATACTTCCTTTTAAAAGCAGCCAAAAGAGCCTTCTTAAATCCAACCTTAATTTTGGGGAGACAAAAATAAAAATAAAAAAGGCATGCAAAAATAAACCCAGTACCTTTTAAACCTAGTTTAAAGAGCTTTCTAAACATCTCAGTGACTTTCTTCAGTTTTCAGAGGTGAGAGGTAAACTCATGAATCCCAAGCCCCATGAGCAAGCACTGACATTCCCAAACCTTGAAACATCATCTAGGCAAAGGAAGAAAGGAGAAAGCAATAATACTCAGGGATAGAGCTGAATCCAGGACTGAACCAACAGGTAGAAATCACAGAGTGCACCATACCATCCATGTTCTTGTCTTTATTATTCAGTTAGAACCAAGGTTGGGACAGTTAATATTCACAAACCAATTTATGGGTGGAAATGTCTTTGGTTCTTATGTCAGCTTTCAACTAAACAGGGCCTATTTCCATCTTTTACATAAGCCGATACATTTGCAGGAGAGATATTTGAGAGGAAGGATTTAACTGTATAATTTTATTTAAAGGAACTTTTTTTTATAGGATGTTTATTTATTTAATTATTACTCTCACTCTGAGGGAAAAGAAAGAGAAGTCAGAAAGCAAGCCCCCAGGTCCAGGACTTGAACCATGGTCAGCCATGTGGGAGTCCAGCATCCCAACCACTATGCTACCTGCTGGCCCTAAAAGGAAAAGTTTTGGTTTTTTTTTCAGAGATGATTTTCATGTGATATTTTAATTGCCAAGACTCACAGCACTCCATCACATCATTTTTATTTTTATTTTTATTTTGTATTATAAGGGTCATAAGGAAGTTATAGAAGAAACAAGATAGTGAAGGTCACACAATAAATGACTAAGAATTAATATTGAGACAGTCTTCATCAAATGAGTGCTAAGGCTTAATCAACAAAATCCAATAAAACATGCACAATTGATGAAAAAGGAAATTCTAGATATACAGGATGCTATTATATTGGGTCGTCAGAAAAGTCATGTCATGTTTTTTCCATGTGCTCCTATGCAAAAATGTGTCATGACTTTTATGACGACTCAATAACATAATAAAACATATGCAATAACATGAATTTGATCATATTTTTATTTCTTTAAAAAATTACTCTAAGCTTTTTAAACTGAGTGGCATCCACACAAAATAATTTCCTTTGAAAATATTAGGAACTGGATTCTTAATGGGGTTGAAAAATGCTTTGAAATTTCTGTGTTTTAGTGAATGTCAAAATGGTAAGGTTCTAGAGAATAAAGAAATGGGAATTTGGAAATACAGTCTTTCACCCCATAAACATTAGTATTTTGTCTTCAATGACAAGAAAAGAGCAAGACTATAAATGGACATTGACACCATTGTTAGGCAAACTCTCTTTTCTCTTTTTCTTCCTTTCTTTTTAAAAAATTCTCATCTGATTCATAAAAAAGCAATTTGGAACATTATAATTTATTTTCCCACTTAATAACAGTAATGACCTTCTGGGTCAAACACTTCATCCTAGTTAATGATCAGTTAGCTGAAAGGCTGGGTAACGAAGACCTACAGCCTAGTCACTAACTGCCAATTAGCGTCCACTTTATCAGTCAGCAGTGTTTAAATATAACAAGATGTATGCCAAGCTATCCACAGAGGGCTGGATCCCAAAATCATATCATTAAAAACACACTTCCATCAAGGCAAAGCTCTCGGGACATTTCTACTATCACTGCAGTCATTTTTCTGAAAGATAGGCAGTGGCAATGTATCCTCTTTGTTCCAAAGCTCAACAGAGGGACCTTGACAGAGAAGACAAATCAATTCCCTCATCTCCTTGGTCTGTGCGAAAGTGAATATTAGACACCACACAGAGACTTAAAGGGGACACTTCAAGGAGGACCTGCTGAATCCAATTGCAATCCTATGTATTGGCCGAAAAGGTTATCTCTTTGGGTCAGGAAAGAACTCCTACCAGCATCGGGTGTATGAGACAATAAAACTCAGAAAAAAAATTCAAATTCTGATCATTGCATCTTATGAACTTCTCCCTCCAGGTTTTATTGGATTAATGTTTTTCTTCTCTATAGGTTTTAATCTCATATAAATTATATCTTATAGTCAGTTCTTTAGTTCTCCTAGGCAACATTTTGGAAACTATGGCACTGTTGGCTAAAGGCTTCCAGATAATGCAATAGAGGATGAAAAAAAATCACTACCATGTACCCATACTTTATGTCATTCATTCATTTTTTTTAATGCCAGATTTCGAAGCATGCCAGAATAAATGAAGCAGATACTACCCATCAACCATATGCTAGCCTCATCCAACAGGTCCTAAAAATCTTCAAGGAATTATAGTAATCATACTTTCATTTGCATAGGTATTTCACTCTCAGAATATTCTTTACCAGTGACGATATAAAGTCCTATAATGACTAGTCAGAGGCCATACTATTAGGAGCAATGCAATGGGACCAAACCTAGCTTTCTTGGTCTCTATGTGCCATTTTCCTTCCATGATGGTATTGGGAAAATGTACTAGACATTTATTGGTTAATAGATATAAGCCTGAGTCACAGCTTAGCTAAGAGAGTGGGTACTTCATTTCTTTTAACTATTTATTAGCAAACCTATTATTAAATCTTTGACAAATTTTCCTTTTAAGTGACTTTGCAAAATATATTCTTTTAGGATAGCAAAACATAATCTATATAGCATGAAGCTTTCAAGGAACTGAAGAGTTTCAGGCTGTGGAAGGAGTCCAAGGTTGTCACCTATGTGTGGTTATGAATGAAGCAGGCTTGCTCTTAGGCAGTGAACACATCCTGCAAGACTCTTCACCAGTGACACGCCAGTTAAAATAGAAATTGTACTACAAAGCGTTCGAGCAAGTGAAGAATAAATCTCTGCAGAACACTTAAAAAGCCTTTTTCTCCACCACTTCTCCATCCACAGAATAGACAAGTAAATACTTTTTTGATGAGTAGCCCCAGTAAAACAAGAGTGATGTTGGACCTTTGCTCTCAGCAGCATAAAAGCACTTGACTATTAACTTTGGTGGTGGCAGCAGTCAGGAGAGGGATTAGATTTGTTTAGAAAGCTGCTTCCACAGCAGTAAGTTTAATTTGTATCCTGAGTCACACAAAATTCCAATGAGTGTCCATCCTTACTGAATTTCACTGTATCTCTGCTCCAGACTGAAAAGGAGAACTGGATCAAAAAGATTGTAGCTTCTTGTTTTTTTTTTTTTTTTTTTTTTTTTTTTTTTTTTTTAGAAAGAGGTTTTTGCCATAGGACAGGCGTGTGCTCACCAGAGAGACAGAGACAGTGAGAGGGAAGGTGATAAATCAATCCCTGGAAGGAATGGTCACACCACAATCCCTTGTCTTCCATTCTTTTTTCGGGATCTTGGGCACACACACACACACACACACACACACACACACACACACACATCTGGCACGAGTTTCAGGCTACTATGTCTGAGACTCAAACCACGGTCAGCCATGTGGGAGTCCAGTGATGTAACTGCTACATCATCTGCTGGCCCCTGTACTTCTTCCTAATATCCCAAGAATCCTATGATGAGAGTTCCTATGAAGAATTCAGGAGGCTAGAACCTTGAGTCTCTGAGAATAACTCAAGAGCATGGCATAAATTCTTCTTACCTACAGACTTTCACAGAGCATGAGCTAGGGAGTGAATGCTGATATCAGGTGCCACTGGTTGCTGCCATGAGATGTTAGCCTACTATGTTCTTTTCTTGGCTCTTTCCATTGTCCAGCATACCATATAAATTGTCATGCATTTTGGACCTTCTCTCTCCCGTATAACATCACCACTAACTTCTCTACTTCTTATTTACTTACAAAATGTGTTTTTCTTTCCTTAGTTATAAACCAGACATTTGAATCGTATCAAAAAACTTATGGTATATTGTTTGACTAGTGATCAAAAATCTAGTAAATAAAAGGAAAGGCAATGAAAAACAAAAAAAACCAAACCTGAATAACCTGAATATCAAGAACCAGGACAAATAACTCTTTATCCATCTAACAGAACAAAACCAATATTAATCCCTAAAATAATGAGGTTGATTTTTGAAACAAAGTAGGCTTTGATGTCATTTTAAGGGTTCAATCATTTTTTTTAAACATTGGCCTATGAATCAAAAGCTTCAATGTACCATATTTAAAGAGAGAGGTGTATCTTACACAAAAGTCAAGATAATGTCAGAAATTTGCTGAAAAAAAAAAAAAACCCACAGGGTTTTTAGAAATGATAGGTTATATTGTATAAATGCAGTTCAATTTCCTATATTTTTCGTCACCAAAAGGACCCTTAGGTATAAAAGATACTGAATTGATGTCTAATGACTTAACTGCTAGTTCAAGGATAGTTTTCTAGGATTTTTTTTAAAAAGATGAAAAATATACACTAGAATTATTTTCATCTACAACTTTTTAAAAAAATCTTTTATGTTGATCAGAAAATTTATTTGATATAATTTCCTGTGTCAAGTATTCTAAATTGAGACTATATTAGACCTAGCTTGACACACAGGGTAAAAATATTGTAGCTGGTAAATAGTAAATCCATTTGAATTTGGAGCTGATATATAAACTAAGGGCATAGAGCTTGAATAGCTATCTCAGGATAGCAACTAGACAGCAAAGAAATAATTACTTGCTTAAAATAATGCTTATAAATTGTTTGTTTTTCCTCTAAAGCCTTGAAGTGTCTGTGGAGCTTTAAGTATATATTTTAGTTCTTTTTTTGTGAAGAGAGGTTTTTACTATTGGGCACGTGCACTCACTGGAAAGACAGAGAGGGACAGAGAGACAGAAAGTGAGAATCACACCCCGGGGGGATGGCTATGCCACAATCTCTTCTCCTCTATTCTCTAGGGATCTTGAGCATGCATGCACACACACACCTGGCAAGAGTTTAGGCCGCCGGGTCTGAGACTCGAACTGTGGTTAACTACGTGGGAGTCCAACAACATAACTATTACGCCATCTGCTGACCCCTATATTTTAATTATTTACAATTGAGTAGGAGGACAGAATTGTGAACCCTTTTATGAAAATATTAGAGAGAGATAACATTTAAATTTTGAAGTAGTTTCAACCAGGCTAATGACAAACATTGCATATGGTGTCTTACTAACAAATAAATTGAGAAATGGATACTCTAATCTACTCTAGACTAATATCTCAGGATAATACGGAAAACTACAGGCATGATGGATGAGTATAACAGGAATGTTTGCTTGAAATTCAAGGTTGATGGAATGAGTGGTAGAAAGCATCACTAGGGAGCTGGTGCCATGGACCAAAAAAGGACTGTGTTCATAGAAGTGAGCTTTTCAGTTGTCTGCTGATGTGGTGAGGGTTATGGCTGCATAGATGATGTGGTTTTAAACAAAAGCCCTCAAGGTCGAGGTAGAAAAGAACCTGACAGTTTCAAAGGTGCAGAGAGACAAGCTAAAGTCTACACAGAAAGAAGGGTTAAAGGGTCGATTTATTTAAAGCAGCCACAGTAACTAATCAGTAACAGTTGATGACCATTTATTAAGCACTTTTGGGCCAAGCTCTGTGCTGAGTAAGTTATGCATTGTATTCTATTTTATCCTCCCAACAGATGTAGGAAGGTAGTTTCACCATTTCTATTTTGCAGAAATGGAAACTGAAGTTCAAAGAGCTCAACTAAGCACTGGTAATAAATGAGAAAGCTACAATTCTGGCCCAGGTCTGTCTAATTTTAAAGTTCTCCTCTTAACCATTAAGCTACAGTCAGAGATAGAGTAAGAAAGTTAAGAACCACCTAAAAGGGGTTTTACATCCTGAGTAAATGCAGCAAAGTGACATGGACCTTATGAGGCACATATATCACTAAACAAAAGTGTATAAACAATTTCATGTACTTTTTTTTTTTACATAGACAACCAGAAATCTATATAGACCTGAGAGTCTTATACACCTACCTAGTCCTTTATAGTCTTACAAATAACACAGAAAAATTCTTCTCCATTACTTTATGTGAGTAATATAAACTGAAGATGAAATTACTTTCTTTAAATGTATCTACTTTATTTCTTAATATTTTACTGTAGGGTAGTAGAGTCTGAAGCCAACAGCATGTACCACACTGCTAATCCTACATCAATTCAGTGAGCTTTATCCAACACATTTACTATGTACAGGATGCTCACTCATTAAAAGGGTATATGTGCCAAACTGAAGCAGGTCATTCAATGAAAAGGAGGTTAATAAAAAAGTCAGAGTGTATAAAAATCTCAAGGAGTCTGAGCTTTGCCTGTACATGTATGTGCATGTGTGTGTGTATAGTGAATGAATTGTTAATACACAAGCTTATTAGAAGGAGAGATGTATTCTGAATACTTTCAACCTTGGTATGGACCTTGTTAAAGTTTTTCCCATATTGTAAAGGAAAAAATTTTTCAAACAGTTTAGATATCACAGTGTTTCCTGTACTAACTCAATAGATACCTCATCCTCCCCTAAATTCTTATTTCAATAGCTTTGAACCAGAAAAGTTCTTCTTTTGGGTCAAAAAAACATTGAATTTTCCAGAGTTTGTAAGGAAATAAATATCCTTCAAAATAGTAGATCAAGAAATTCATGTCTATCCATCAATTTCTTCATCCATCCAAAAGGTAATTTTTGCCTTGTGATATACTCTTCAACTTCATCTTCTATATTATTTTTGGTTTACATGCCAGGTATTGCTTCCAGAAAACAAAAAAACAAAAAAAAACTTCTTTCTTTATTCCAATACTTGGTTTGATTTCTTGCACTACAATTTCAAGGGTATTTTCAGTCATCTATGGAATCTGCTCCTAGTACAGACATGGGTTTCAAGTTGGCTTAACTCTCTCCCTATCCCAGGCTCATGTTTGCATTATTATTTGGCAGCAACCTTTTACAAGAGATACCCTGTATCTTAGACATGGTAGAGACAACTCAAAGGAAAGTCAGGATCAGTAACGGCTTTGTAGTGCATGTATACTTTCAAGAACGAGACAAAATCGTTTGCCTCTTTTATCTGGTTATATTTTATAGGAGCCTAACAAAAACTAGATTAAGATAAAGGCTAGCCATACCATGATTTATTAGAGCCTATGCCATAGGAGTCCAAATACCACTTTTCCAAAGATTACTCTCTGGTCTTCTCTCTATGTTGTCTCCTGACAAGAACAACCTTGGGGTTGGAGGGGTGGGGAGAGAAAGAGAGGGAGAAGGAGCCTGAAAGCAAGAGAACAAAAATGTAATTGCCTGCCTATCAGCTCCACTATCATAATTACTTTCAAACTCTGACACGGGTTGAATCAGATGAACAACTAAATCAATTTTTGCAGTTGGCGATCAGTGCATTCTTAGCCTTTAAATTAAAATGTCACTACTGGAGCACAAAGTGATGCCACTTCTGGGCTCCCCAGAATGCTAGAAAGAAAAGCAACTTCCCTTCATTATGTCCTTCATGCTTTTCTTGCTTTATGCTTTTTAGTCTCCAACCACAATCTCTGTTTTCTCAGTTGCCAAATGGTTTGATCCTAATATGCATGCTCATACAGAGGATTCTTTTTTTTTCTTTTTTCTTTTAGAGAGAGATTTTTTGCTATTGGACATTGCCAGAAAGATAGAGAAAGACAGAGAGACAGAAAGAGAGAGAGAGAGAGATCCCCACTCAGGGGGATAACCATGCAGCAATCCCTTCTCCTCCATTCTTCACTCATGATTTTGGGCACCCATGCACACATTCCCAGCATGAGTTTTAAGCCACTGGGTCCAGGACTCAAACTGCGGTCGACTATGTGAGAGTCCAGCAATCTAATCATTATGCTATCTGTTGGTCCCATTAGAGAGTATTCTGAACAGTACAACATTCCCTTGTAGAGCTCATTCTCGTACATTGGAGTTGTGTATTGACTATGGACAGGATAGAGCAGCACACATTGAAAACCTCTGATATATGACTTTCAGGAACTGAGGAATGAGCCACAGCCAGGAGAAGGGAACCTGAAGAAATGAAAGAAGAAATCCTGCTCTTGGAGAGGTTACTGATCTGATTTTCAATATGACTGCATAATATAAAGCCTTGTAGTTTATTTAAATGAATGAAGCATGGTTCACAAACTGGTATAATGAAAATGTTACAGACTCAGTTTGGTAAATTTTATTGGGAGCCTAGTCCTTGCCAGATACCATGTGCACAATTCAGGTACAAACAATCCCTACAGTCAAGATTTTCATAGTCTAGGATGGAGAGAGAGTCATGGAATGTAAGTACTAAAGGAGTGATAAATGTTATTGAAGCAGAATAAACAAATCACCATAGGAACAGAGAGATAATTAACTCGTAAAAGCTGTAGAGGAAATGTGGCTTTTTTTTTTTGCTGGTTCTTGAAGGATAATGTCAGTCCTTTGTCGGCCATAATCTCACACCACCTGCTCCAACATTTTGCTCATTTATCCCACTCACATTTTTCTATCACTCAGTTTTCATTATCCTTTAGTCATTGTGTAGCACCTACATTGCTCCAGGCACTGTACTAAGACCTAGGGCTTCAATGATGCCACAGCATAGCCAACTCTAAAGTAGGAGATGTGAGGGTATTGTTTGCTCTCTGCAAACCAGCAAGTAGAATCTAGAGAAAATGCAATCTATGATTACTGTAATATACAATCAAGGTGCCCAGAAGCAGATAGTACATCCAACTTTAACCTTCGTACAGAGGTACTTAACATGAGAGTCCTCTATAGAACTAGCCAGAATGCCTAGTTGGTCTGTCAGTTCCCATCTGTCCCTTTGTTTACATCTTTCCATACTCCCCATCCACCTGTTTCCCCATTCCAACCTAGTGAGCATCTGGAGCTCTAGCTCTGAAGCTCAGCTGCAATGTGAACTTACTCAGTTCCCACTAGATTCTGCTTGTGGTTTATTTCATTAAGAGCCCAGCCCTCCAGTTCAGGCACTTGATTATAGTCTTATCCATCTCATATTGAATATATTTCTTTATGAATAATTCAATCTTTACCTGGCATTAAGAATAACCCTCAAATTTAAATCCTCTACCCTAACTTGAAATTAGATGAGACCAGCAGTTAGCATAATGGCTATGTCGCTGAACTCCCTTGTTAGTCGACCGTGGTTCGAGTCCCGGACCCAGTGGCTTAAACTCACACCAGGCGCATGTGCATGCGTGCCCAAGATCCTGAGAGGAAAATGGAGGAGAAGGGATTGTAGCATGGCCATTCCCCTGGGGGGTGATTTCTCACTTTCTATCTCTCTGTCTCTTTCTCTCTTTCTGGCAAGTGCACGTGCCCTATCTGAAAAACCTCTCTCTCTCAAAAAAAAAATTAGATGATTACTGATGATGCCCATCTGAATGGATCCTGGACTTGGTGTGGTTGTTGAGGTTATCCAGGACATCAATATTTGTCACTATAGTCAGAATATCCCTTATTCTACCAGTTAGAATTCTAGTATGAGTACCAAAATCCATAAGCTAAACATAAATCTGCTTTGGTTATGCCACAAATAGAACACAGAATCACATGCCATATTTTGCCCCCTAGAGCAACCGTATCTTGCTCTTTATACCATATTCCTTATTTACTAGTAAACCCAGGGGTAGAGAAATCAAGCATCTAAGTCAGCACTTTGCTCAACAGTGTCAATGGTGGGAAAAGCAAACATATTTGCATACTCCCTACCTCTCTTCCCTGAATATTATGGGACACAATCTAACCTTCTCAAACATTACCAAATGTTCTTCTCATATATTTGCCTTCAACTCTTCCTATCAACCCCAGCAAAGAATAGAGAGTATCTAGTAAAACAGAAGCATGTGTCATCTAGCTAACATGGCTTGAGTCCAATTGATAATGGCATAGCATGTACAGAAGTTACGTACAAACTATTAACTATATAAAAATAATAGCCTTTTGGGCAGACTTTTCTATCAGATATTTTAGCAAAGAGGATATGAAAGAAAGTCTGGAGAAAATGAACATTATCAGAGTCTAGTAATGTAAAAAAGAGTTCAATGTTATGACTTAGCTTCTGATGGTATCTACAGTCCTATAACTAGTTTCAATAACTACTGTTCTTTTTATTTCTAGAGGTCTCTTCAGACTTATGGGAAAATCTCATCACATGAAAACACAAAGCTGCAAAGTATATACTATATGGACATGAGAAATAGCAAAGTAATTTGCTTTAGGGTAAACAAGGTAGCCATAAGACTGTCAGCAGGATCACACTATCATTGACCTGCTTGTACTACTTCAAAGTTTTCAAGGGATTTTTCATGTACAGGAAATTCTTAGAAAATACTGTATTATTACTCAAGATTACAAATAAAAGTCTATGGAATTACAGACATTGAATAAACTCTATCAATATTGGGAAACGTTGCAGTGATAGACACATAAACCAAAGAACTAATCTTTTTGGTTAACATTTTGTAATTTTTCCTTCCTTAAAAGATTTTTATCATAAATCACATAAAGCATTCTAGAGATCCTCTTTTTCCATTCTTTTTTTTTTTTTTTTTTTTGGGATATACACCTACCAGTGAAGAGTCTACCACGGTTCTGTATCTACAACTCCACTTGTTCTCCATGAGGATTTGTGCATATCTAAAGTTTTCATTCATTAATTTAGTTATCTATTAATACTTTCCAAAAATATTTATTGAGCAACTACTAGGTGTTAGGTCTATAGCTCACAAATAAATAGAAAGATAGTAGTTAAGATAATGAGTTCCAGATCCAGTCTGCTTGGTTTCAAATTCCATCTTCATCATCTACCAGCTGTGTACCTTAGGACTTACTTAATTTTAAATTCTTTATCATCTGTATAATGGGAATTTCTATAATTTGAATATGTCTACCCAAAATTAATGTGATGAGCTATTGTCATGGGTTTGAGAGAGAAGACTTGATACAGTTACGGTGCTTTTGGGAAAAGGTCAGTGATTAAATGGTTGTGAGGGCAGCATGAATGAGCACTGGTAGATTTATAAGGATAGAAAATGAAGCAGGCAGAGACCCACATGGAACACAGACCTTGCTGTCTCTGCACATATTCCCATCATCTCTGCTTCTATTGGCCATACTGTGATGTAGCTGGTCTGATGCCAGCCTTATGCCTTTGGGCTTTCCAGTCACAAGAATCATGAGTCAAATAAACCTCTATTCCTTATAAATCACCAGATTAGGTATTTCTTTAAACAACACAAACACAGGCTAAAACATAAACGATGATGGTATTGATGATAATGTTACTTATTGGGAGCAGAGAAGCATTTATCAAATAATTGCACCAATGAGCCACTGATAATTATTCCTCCTATAGTACTGTAAAAGAGAAGTGCATGGTTTTATAAGAGCATATAAGTGGGAAATTAGATCTAGTTAAGGAATTCAGAGAAGCTTTCTTTAAGTAAAAAACAATTGAGCTGAGACCCAAGAAATAAGATGAATAGTCAAGAGTGGCAAGAAGCAAAGAAGATTCCATGTAAATAGCATGTAAAGGTCCTTTACTGGGAGGCAGTAACTTGCCCAACTAGAGAAAACAAAGGAAGGTCCACATGACTGGATCATACTGACTAGAACCAGTTAAGTTTAGAAGGAAGAAGGCAGACCTGGGGAAGGCTGGGAACAAAGAGGCAGGAGACAAACTGTACTAGATCTTTATGCTCTATTGAAGATTTAATCTTCCCTAAGAGCAATGGAAAGCATTGAAGTGATTGTGACAGACAAGAACAAGAATTCATGCTGAAGTTCTGGCTCAGTGCTCATCAAAAATCCAGGTGAGTAAGTAACGTGATAAGTGCCAAAGAGATGCAGGAAGTTTTTCCTTAAGTGATGTCTAGCCTCATTCCCCATTACTCCTCACCTTGCAAATCCACCCCAGCAAAAACACATCAAGTGTGATTCTAAATGTACCATGTGGGTTAACCAATACATTCTGTGTATGTGACAACTACTTCTAGCAATGCCCTTCTTCCTCTTGCCTGTCTGGTAAGTCCTAGTTGACCTTTGTGACACTACTTTGGTATCAGCTAATAATGTGGTGCTGGGTATAGGAGGTACTCCGGAAATGTTTACTGTTGGCATAAATGTATCAGTTCTCATACGTTCATGAGGGCCCTTGATTGGATCAGCTTGGGCAGGGACTAAGATGATCACACATTTGATATGACCAGGAAGAACGTCAGCAAGCAACTTTTATTTTAAGTGGACCCAAGTCCACAGAACTCAGTGTTGACAAGGCCCCCTGCCAAGTGGTCATGTGTATCAGATCAAATGTGATTACTCTCTATGTGAGAAGATGTGGCCTTTGCTGCCACTTGATCACAGAAATTCAGCTTAGAAAAAGACTTTTTAGAAAAAAAAAAGTGCCTCTCAGGGGTGTTAGATAATTCACTGATACATAAGATGCAGACAACCTATGGCATCCTTTGATAGTTACATCATATAAAGTCATATTACTCTAGTCACTAGTCAGAACAGCAGCTACTACCCTCAGAGGAAGAACCCACCCCCAGACACAGAGAGGAAAATCATACCAAATAATTGGATCAAAATGGACACCATGTGAATCCTTTTGGCCAAACAAAATAATTAGACCAGCACACAGAGAGGCTGTACTAGGACATTTAGTGCAGGTGTTTATTTTTTTAAAAACAATAATGAAAATTAGAAACAAGTCAAGTATCTAACAATAGGAGATTGATGAAATGAGAAATAATGAAGAATAAGAATGTGCCTATATATAGATATACAAACATGCATGTATATGTTCAAAAATTGACTGTTTCTGTATATACTATTTGAAAGCCTTTTTTTACCCCCACTTAACATTGTATTAGGAAAATTTTATATACGAAAGCATGTGTGTGCAGTTACTATGGAAATCCAACTATAAGACCAGCTAAAGATTGATTTTTAAAAAAAAAAATCTGAACTTTACAAAACTTTTAGAAATAAAAGTGGGAATGTAAAAATTCATATACATTTTCCTCTGACTTCTTACTGGTTGTATTGGGTATATGATCACACATCGTTAGAGAGGGTGAGTCTCTGGCCGTGTCTAAGACTGTCATGTTTGGTAAGTAGGGCTTCCTGCATATAACCAATATTGAATGAAAACCTGCCATTTACACGGAACTAACGTATTTGCTAAAGATGTAATCGTAAATTGTAATCTGATGGAGGAATAAGCAAATAAATGAATGAGCAATCTATTACAATCAAGCATGATGAAGACGTTACTAGACACACATCATTCTAACTCACCCTTTATCACAGAGGCTCCTATTAAGGGGATACTATCATATCATAGCACAAAAAGTTGTCGCAAGAGCAAATGAGCCACATGAAAGCAGAGTGGGCACCAAAGCACATGGGAGATAGTAAAAGTTAATCAAGAATAGAAAAAGAACAAAATACTGTACTGTTGAAAGAGAACAGGGGCTGCGAGGACTGTGGTGCAATGGTTCAGTGCTGTGCATAGGAAGTTAAATCCTGCGTGGCCAATCATGGTTCAAATCTACTTGGCAACTTGAAAAACATGCCGGACAAGTGTAAGTGAGTGTTCCAAATCCTGACAGGTTAAAGAAATGGGGGAAAAACAATGAATTGTGACAGAACCATGCTTTGTTGGGGGCTGCTTCTTTTCTCTCTTTTTGGAGACTCTATGTGCCCTCTGGCAATTGATTATTATATTAAAAAGTCTGAAGGCATTGCAAACCCAATTTTGGTATAAAGGCAGAGTTTGCGAGGTTTAGAAAAGCTGTAAGTAAAATGCTTTGGAACACTTTCATGTGCATATCCTCACCTACAGATCTTTTCTTCTATTTCCCACTAATTTAGCAACACTATCATTTTTTTTTCTCTTTTTACTTTTTATTTTATGATTTTTTATTCACATTTAATCATTGTACATCTCTATAGCACACAATATGGTTTTTTGAAGTATGTGTGTAGTACACGGCGATCGAATCAAAAATATCCGCATATATATCATTTCCAACTGAGAACACTGCATTCCTGTATTCAGTATTTCTTCTCTGAGCACTCCACTCCCACCCCCCATTATCTGTTCTCCTCCCATGCACTCTGTGGCAACTACATTGCTAATTCTCTATTTAAAGTAAATTATTTTCTGGCTACTTTTAAAATTAGTGTCTTTGATGTCCTTGAATATCACTATATGTCCTAGCTGTACATTTGATTAATTTATACTAACTGAGTGTTGCTAGTCTTACTGAATTGAGGTACTCATTTCTCCACAGGTTCTACAGGGCTTTTTCTTCTACCCATTTATAGTATCTCTTTCTAGACCTTAAGCAACACTGTCTTATACACTGAGGTTGCGTTTTCTTACCCAGCTAAAACTAGTATTCAATTTTATGCACGTTTGCCTAAATGTCAGCAGGTTAAAGATGGAAGTGCCATTCAATTTAGCAAATAACAAAATGAAAACAAAAATAAATAGATAAGATCATGGGTCTAAAATGACTTGTAACTGAATGGTGTGTGTGTGTGCGTGTGTGTGTGTGTGTGAATGTCAGAAGATGTAGAAGGGGAGACAATAAGACAAATTTACAATACATTTTATAAAACAAAATCATAGTATTAGTACCTCAATAAAAATAAAATAGAATTAGGGTTCGGATCATAGTATGTATGTTTAAATGTCGAAGCAAAGTTTTCCAGACTTGAAAGGAAGTAATAAATAAACTAAAATCAATACTGCCTTGGGAAGTGGTCTGTCTATATAGATAAATGTTCATATATGTGTTCAAGTCATATTCCGCTTTCATTTTTGTTTTGCCAATATAAAGTCACAGAGCTAATTATTCCTCTCCACTTCTCCACAGTAGACCGGTCATCAACATGAAGCTCAGAGTTTTCTGCATAATGGTAACACAAGTGTATAAGGAAATGCTCTGGGGCTAGCAGGTGGTGGTAAAGATGCTGGACTCCCATATGGCCAACCTTGGTTCAAGTCCTGGACCTGGCATCTTGCTTTCTCACTTTTTCTCTCTCCCTTTCTCGCATTTATTAAATGATCCTAAATATAACTGCAGTGGATTTCCTTCCCAGACAAAGTCTTCCTGGTGCAGAAGTACAGAATAAAGGCATAGAGCAAAATGAAACGATGAATCAGCTCCTTCGTTTTCTTGTGTTCTCTATTCCTTATCAACTGAGTTAATATTTGGAATGTAATTATTGCTCTTGATGATTAAACATTTCCCCCCTTTCATACAGCTGCTTTTCTTTCTGAAGGCTGAGTCATCCTGCAAGAAAAATCCTTTTTCCATTGGATTTCACTTTCCTTTTGCACTTTACTTGGAAGAAAACAAAGACTCTAAACATGGTTGTGGTTGGTACTGAAGAAATAAGATAGAAAATGAGGATGTATGTTCCATGTTTAACAGTATTTTGAAGATTAAAGATGAAACTATAGTAATCTTCATCCCACTCCCTGAAAAAAAAGAGTAATCTAATAACTTCTTGATTTTTCAAAGTTCTTCCCAGAAGCACAAAAGCTAAGTATCATAGAACAAGGCAAACTATATTTAACATTTGATATGTACAAAAGTTCATATTTTTCCTTTAGAAATAGTTTCTACCACTTGTGCATGTACCTAAATGTTATTTCTTCACTTTCAGAATTGATAAAGCAGATTAAAAAATTAAATATGCTTTTTAGGCAAGTGAAAAATTTATATAGAAATATGAATTCAAATTCACTTCTTCCTGATTACTATTGCTATGGTCTGAATGCATTATCCCCTTGACCGACTACTAAATATATGCATTGAAACCTAACCACCAGTGCAATGGCATTAGGAGGTAGGGTTTGGGAGGTAATTAGGTCATGAAGGTAGAACCCTCAAAAACAGGATTAATGTCTTTACAAAAGAAGCCCCAGACAGACCACTTGTCCTTTCCCCCATGTGAAGACACAGCAAGAGGGCACCATCTCTGAACTAGGAAACAAGCTTATCCAGATTCCCAATCTGCTGATGGTTTGACCTCAGACTTCTCAGCTCCAGAACAGTGAGGTATACATTTCTATTCCTTACAAGCTAATCACTTTATGGTATTTTGTTATAGCAGCTCAAAAGTAGCCACTTTTGGGCGTGGTGGTGCCCACCCTATGGCAAAAATAGCCACTTTTCCTTGAAACTCTGTTATTATTATGTATGGCATTAGTCAATTTTATGTGACCTGGGCTTTAATCCTACTGACTTTAAAAACAATTAAGAAAAATCATGTGCTAACAACTTTCCCATAAAAATGCTTGAGTGATACATCATTTTGCATCTCTCTTAAGTAATGGTGATGATGCAAAGATGAATGGTCCCCTACAACTGGTGTTTCAGGCACTGAGCTAAACAAATAACGCAGAAAGCTATATTTAACCCTCACCAACAACTCTACAAAGCCAATTCTATTATCAGATCCTCCATTTACAACTGAGAAAATGGAAACCTAGAAAAGCTAAATAGATTGATTAAGATAGCAGATGCTATCTTAATAAATGATTCAGGTAAAAGTATCAACACTGACTACGCTGACTTGAAAGTTTGCTTTTACTTTCAGGAAAAAAGAAATCATTACATAGAGAATAAGGTCAGACCAGAAAATTCCTGAAAGCTCTGGGTCATACCCATGGAAAAGCCGTTTAATAATACCATTTCAAGCAATCTCCTCTCCTCAGGACAACATCTGCTTCAACACACTTTCTTCTTTCTAACTACGCTAATATGCAAGTGCAGCATTTCACAAATCAGATTATGTGAAACTCTAATTTAATCAGAGATTGGAAAGAGTTAATACACTAATTTTCTCCCAAAGAGTAAACTGTCAGAACCCGATAGATTTAGTAGTGCTAGCAATTTTTCCAATATTGAGTCTTATGAAGTCATCCAGGCTGATTCCTCTAGAGTATGGTAGAAGTCAGAATTATAATGCGCTGAATTACAGAACTCCATAAAGGCAGTTCTGTGGCTTCTACCAAACCTTGTTTCCAATATGAAATCAGCACTTCCCCAGACACCTTACACAAATTAACTTAGGATGCAAACTATTGACATGGTGAATTTATATAATCACTTAAGAATGACTACTACAAACTTATGTCAAATGCAGGACCAGGGTGAGAAATAAACTAAAGTTTTTCTCAAATTTATAAATTTAAACTGCACCTTAAGGTATAAGAAATACATTTTATAGGGAGTCTTTTTCCTTGTTTACCTTTTAAGCTCTGGCCTTTTTTTTTTTTTACATTTTTTTAATACATTCAATCACATTATTTAGCTTACAAGGTGATCATTTCAATATGTGAACATTTCTCCCCGGTCCAGTTCATAAAAATATAACAATACTACCTTCTTGTTAATCCACATGAAGAGTTAAAGATTTTCTTTTTGTGTTTCAGTTGATTTAGCCACTTAAATAGTACAATAATCAAAATATAAAGTAAGTGATAGATGATTGGATATTATTGCTCAATTGGAAATAGTTCTACAGTGATGCATTTCTATAGAAGGTCACATTTAAATGAAATCACCCATTGCTCAAACTTCCATGGTCTAATGAAAAAGGTATTTGGAGTAGAACAGACATTTGGAGGACAATAGAATTATCGACTAAGCACTTGGTATCACATCTGAGAGAAGAACATTCTCATACCCAGCAATAACTGTTTTGAACTGAGTGTGTAAGTTCACTGAGTTTTCCTTAGTTAGAAATTGCAATATGGGGGTCAGCAGGTGGCAAGGTGGTTAAGGCACTGGACACTCCCACATGGCTGACCATGGTTCAAATCTTGGACCTGTTGGCTTGCTTTCTCACTTTCCCTCTCTCCCTCTGTGTCTCTCTCTGGTCAAATTGAAATGAATGAATAAATAAAATTAAAATAAGTAAATATTAAAAAAAAAAAGAAATTGCAACATGGAAAGTTAATGAAGGAAGAGCCATTGGATAGCTAAAGTTTCCTAGTTAGTTACCAGTGGATCCTAAGATGGGGTCAACAACAACAAAAGACAAATATCAAATACATAAAAATATACAATGGGGGGATCTTCAAAAAGTTCATAGAAAGCATGAATATATGAATTATAAATAGAAACTATGCATGAATTTCAAAAAATCTTTGCACCAACATAAACTTGTACTTTAATTCCATTTCTGCATAAACTTTTTTTTTTGGAGAGGTTTTTTGCTATAGGATTCATGTGCTCGCCAGAAAGACAGAGAGACAGAAAGCAAGAACTCACTCCCCATGGGGGATGGCCACACTGCAATCCCTTCTCCTACATTCTCCTCTCGGGATCTTGGGCACACACGCACAAGCACCCAGCTTAAGTTTAAGACACCAGGTTCGGGACTCGAACCACGGTCAACTACATGGGAATCCAGTGACATAGCCATTACGCTAACTGCTGGTCCCTGTGTAAACTTTTTGAAGTCCTCTCATATTAAAAACATTTCTCTCTTTTTTTTTTTTTTGCATTATTTCTCACTATTCTATTACATCACCAGAGGGCAATCTCTTCCCACCCTTTCTACCTCCCCTCTAATCTCTCTCAGCCCATCTCAACTCTGGAACCCCCTGCCTCATTTATCACTTGACAAAGCATTACAACATCTTTTATTTTCCCTATTAGATACAACCCAATTGTTATTCACATAGTTACAGAGAAGGGTTACTAAGTGAGCCATTCAGGTATCATGGTAGACATGTGTAAACCAGAGGCTGATGAGGTAGAGGTGAATCCAGAAATCAGTCAGGGTTGTGCCAGCATGTTCACCTACAACTCTAATTTGTGGTTGATGCCCTTCATCAGGATGAGAAAAGACCCTGTGTTAATAGCCTCTTTGAAGCACCTTGGCTTGGTAGCACTTATTGAAGTCAGCAGATATAGGAGGAAGCAAACTCATTCAACTACAGAGAAAAGCTAAGATAGTTACCCAAACCTGTTTTGTGAGTTCTCCCTTGCTCTTGGTGAAATATTTATTTCAGGAATATCAAATTGTTACTTTGAAGTTGATAGTCTAAATTATTCATCGAATTAAATACTTTCCTAGAAATATGACTTTACAACTCCTCTTTGAATGTCACATAATAAAGAAATCATGTCATCAGAAGTGGATATATGACTTCTAGAAGGAATTTGCTTTCCTTGATAAGACTGAAAGATAGCTTCTTTTAATTGTTGTGGATAAGAGACTTCACAGAAATTTATGAAGGATGTTTTCCTATTGATTCTTAATACCTCTAGGACCAATGATTTATAAAAACAGAGTTTATGCTTTCAGTTATGCTTTTGGTTTTTTTTTTTTTTTCTGTTGTTGTTGCAGAAATAACGGAAATAATTCCATCAATATGTAAAGGCAGGCTCTAGGAAAGTGTGCAACATCAATAATAAAGAAATGCTATTTTGTTGCTCCTGGGTATTAGCATTGGTCTTCCTTAAGCCTCAACCATTTATTGAGTAAGAAGGGTATTCATTATCCAGTTTTACAGGAAGTTATGATTTAAATGAGTAAAATGGCCTCTTACTCATAAGAAAAAAACTAAACTACTAGGTGATTATGTCAAACTTCAATGTATTAATTTTTATTACTGTTTTTGAAACCTCATTTTCACCTACTTTGTCAGCCCCTCTTCACCATTGCAATGATTGACTTTTCTCCAAGAGCAGATTTTTGAAATACTGAAAATGCCTAGTAGAATAAGAGAATATTAAGGGAAAGAAGATTCAAGGTTAATTGGATCTAATTTCTCTCTACCATAGATGAGAAAGCGGAGTCTCTAGGAGTTTAAATGACTTTTCTGAGCAATTATATCTTCGAAAACCTATAATAGAAAGTCAACTCTTGATAGGGTTAGCAGGTGGTGTAGCAGCTGGAGTCGCTGGGCTCCCAAATGGCCAACCCTGGTTTGAGTCCCGGACCTGGAAGCTTACTTTCTCACTTTCTCTCTCTTTCATTCTCTGTCCCTCTCTGGTTAAATTAAAATTAATTAATTAATTAAGTTAAATAAAATAACTCTTTAAAAAAAATGAAAGTCAACTCTTAGGAGGTGCAATGTATTTCGAATGACGCTTTTGCAGTTGAAGTAAAGTTTATCCCAACACTGAATGTATATAGTAGGTTCACTTTCTACTTGGTCACACTATCCCTGGTTCTCTCTAGATTTCTTACAAGTGTGGAACTTTTCCTGATCCCCTTTGGGTTTTTGTTTCGAGATATGACACCAAAACAGTTCATACTTTTCTGTCCTCAGGAAGCCAAGGAGAAAAATAGAGAACAAGAGTGAGTTGGAAATTAACCTAATAGCCTACAATTAAGGGAAATTGCTACTTGTTTCATGAAGGTAATCCTATCTTGCCACACCATAAGGATTACGTTCCTGAAATGCTTTTAATATTTAGCAACTTGTCATAATACCAGTTCATACCAACTCTGCTTTAATGGAGAATGTATTGATATAGTTAATGAAGAGAAAAAGCATATTTGTTATTGCCCAAAGATGAAAGTAGTTTTGTAAGCTGGCAATAAGAAAAGGTAATGCAGTTGCTTTCGATTTTCACCTGATATTCATCTTCTCATGATAGGATGGTCTGTCTCATATTAGTCCCTGTCCATAGTACCCTAAACATCCATGCTCTAAAAAAGTTGGGAGTTGCTTAAGAAAGTACTGAAGTCTACTCTTTTATTGCATAGAAGAAGATATCTAGGTCTGGAAAGGTTGTGTGCAAGGGTCATATTGTAGGGGTCATGGAGTCTTGGTTTCTAGTCTTGCATTCTTCCTAAAACACCATACTGTAGCTATTTTGAATCTAGATAAATATCAAATTCTTTAGAGTATTTTAAATGATTAAACATATACAGATGCTGAGACTAAAACGGGAGGAGAAAAAGAGTACAGCTAATTAAAACTGCAGGGAAAATTTATGATAATTCAGCTACACAATATCACCATTAATTTGGCCTGTCATTTTCAATAATGGCTGGAAGCCCATCAATGATTAGGCAGGGCCCCTACGTGTCTGGGCTTTTCTGCAACTTGGGGCCACCAGAAGGCTGGTGATAAGAGTACTAAGGTGGTTTTATTTCACTTGTTCAAAAATGCACAAATCAATGCTCAAAACAAGAGCAGATATGTTGTATCTCTTTTGGGTCCTTGTTTTACAACTGCTTTTATTTGCCTTGTATCAGAATATGCTGCTAATTTGAGAGCAATAAATAGCTCTTGAAGAAAACTAATTTGCACATAGCTGCAGTTAATCAGCCTGCTGGAAGAGGAGTATCCAACTCCAATGCCCTCCTGAACTGGAAGGTTTGAGCACCAGTTTGACTTAGCAAGCACTAAGCTTGCCTGGTTCTAAACATGAAGCTAGACCTCAGAGCACTGGGAACCGTAGCTGATAGAGCATTCCAATGAGGCCACAGTGTCAGAGGATGCATTTCATGCAAACCTTGAATCAGGGCATATAGCAGAGGCATTTGCTGACCACTCACAGAAGCAGGATCCTTGGAAAACAGATTGTTTTTTTCTCTTTCTTCTCTCACTAGCTGAACTTTCAGGTTCTCAGTAGTAAAGCCAGTTTCTACATCTGGTTTCATTTTTGGATCCCCTGGGTGAGCAGGCTTAGCGACTGAGCCAGAGGGATGAATGACTCAAGCCCAGATTCATCAGGCAAAATATTCAATTACTGGGAGCACTTTGAGAATGCTTTTTGAAATGGATAAGTCCATTAGGTATAACATTGGCCTGGACAGTCCCAGTTTTCATTGGCATTTCCTGCTTTGGCACAGCCCAGAAAAGAACAAATCATCTTGGAAGAATAGTAAGATGTAGTTCTCTGGTCAAATAGGTATGTGATGCTATGACAAAGAAGGAAGGAAATCTAGAAAAAAAAGAGCATTGTTTTTCAAATATGTATTTAATGGTAAAAAGTAACTATTAATAGTTTCACCTTCACATTCAATTCTGATTGATATTTATTTCATTCAGATGTTTCATCTGGCCCCAGAAGGAGAGATCCTCTCTAAAAGCAAAGTAATTACTCTTTTCAGAACTAGGGAAAGAAAACTTGTTTCATGAATGACTCAAAGGCAAGATGACCCATTTCTCATTTATATGATGACATAATCCCAGAGTGGGAGAGGGAGAAGAGAAACATACCTGAGTATGTTTAAAAATTAAATGACAAATCAGAAACTTCTCTATTGCATAAGGAAATCATGATTTACCATGATTTTTAGAAAAGTCATCAACAGTTTATTTAACATGGCTCTGGGTACTTCATTACCTGGTATAACGCTCTGAACCCTGATGCTTATAAGTTTTGTTTTCAGACTGATATGAAGAGGGGATGATTTTGCAGGGACTATGATAGTTCCTACAAGAGAATTACCAAAATAAAGATAGTGATAAGAGATTTTCAGGAGGTAGAAGCCAGAATGTAATTGAAAATTACCTCATTTTCAATTATAAGATTGGGGAATGACCGTTATGTAAAGATAACTATACAAATAGGCCCTGCTTTAAGTAGAACTTAAATGGAGAAATAAGAATTTGCATAGAAGATAAGATAAAGTAAGACATAATTATTTGCTTTGGAAAAAGGTTAATAATAACATTCTTTCAAATAGCAGGTTTCTCTGTGTCCTTAAACAATGATTTCATTTCTAAGAATTCCGTTTCTGTCTAACTATTCAGGAACCTGCCCAGCATATAAAGCAAGCTATATTTAGCCACACAGGTAAAAGTGAAAGATCTTGGTTAAATGTGATGTGATACTGGGAAATATTTATTTGCTTATTGTCCTGGTTTCCTAGTATACACCTAAAATTCTTGAACTCTTCAGTAATCAGTTTTTATTTCATTTCATAACAAGTTTACAGATAGCTGCCAGCCTCTAGGTAGTTTAAGGAAGGAGGGATGATCACCATAAAGTTTTCAGATTAGATGGTTGGGACTTCCAGCCTCCTAACTTCCTAGAGAAGAGAAGAGTTAGGGGATGAGGGTTAAGTTAATCACCAGTGGCCAATAATGTGGTCAGTCATGCATATGTAATGAAGCCTCCATCAAAACCCCAAAGGCCAGGGTTTAGAGAGCTTCTGGGTAGCTGAACACGTGAAGGCTCCAGAAGGATGGTGCACCCAAAGTGGGCATGGACACTTAGTGTCCCTTCCTACATGTCTTGCCCGATACATCTCTTTATCTGTACCTTTTGTAATATCCTTTGTAATAAATGGGTAAGTGTTCTAGCAAATTAATCGAACCCAAAGAGGCAGTCATGGAAATGCCAGTTTATAGTCTGTCAATTAGATATACAGACAAAATAATTTGGGGCTTGCAACTGGCATCAGAAGTGGGAGCAGTCTTATGGGCCAGAGCCCTTGATCTGTGTGATCTGCTGCTAACTCCAGGTACATAGTGTCAGAATTGGTTTAAATTGGAGAACATCCAGCTGGTACCCACTATACAATTGATGGCTTGTTTCGTGTGTGGGGAAAAAAAATAAAAAATAAAAACCCACTTCTGTGACATTTGGTCACAGAAATCTTCTTTGTTGATTGTTCAGTAAGAGGAAATGAGAAACTGATCCCCTTCCCCACCTCTACAGACATGTTTGCAGTTTGTTTCTCCAAGATCATAGAGAAATTGCTGGGGAACCAGAAGAATGGCAGAGAAGGTTAAAAGTGTGTTTTAAAGATTGTAAACTATTTCTGGAAAAAAAGGGAAAAAATATATATCTCCAGTTTTTGTGTTTTTTTTTTTAAATAAAAAATCCTAGCAAGATATTTCCCCACTAAGACAGAAATAAAATCCTTTTATCAGTAATGGAAACCAAACAGAAAGTAAGGGATTTATACTAGTGAGGGAATCTAGGTTATGTTCTAAGGGGAAA